>NC_064811.1:68982830-69276241 GCF_023721935.1 Panthera uncia | reverse complement strand
AAAGAGAAAGAGAAAGAGAAAGAGAAAGAGAAAGAGAAAGAGAAAGAAAAACAATGCCTGTAAAATATATTAATATAAGGTGGTAGCTTGGCAAAAATAATCAACCTATGAAAAAAAAATGTAGGAAAAGCCAAAGCAAATGTCACTCCAATGTTCCCAGATGGGATGAATATCACTAAATAGTTTTAATGGTCTAATGATTTCATAAAAGGGAAAGAAAAATTAGTGTTGCATGTTGAAATTATGTGAGACTCCAGAATACTTGGAGAATTATTTTGAAAACATTAGGTTAAGAATTTGACAATAGAACACATGTTTTACCTCCCTATCTGTAAAATAATTTATGTATGGATTCAGCAGTGCAAAACCATCACATGCCAAGCAATAAACACTGCTACCGAAGAGAATATTTTCAGCCCTGCTAGAAACAATAACACAACAACAAACCAAACTATTCAACACCTGATATCAGATCTAGCATTAATGGAACTAATTTCCTTTTAGGAAAAAAGGTTGACTGAACTAATATTAAAATTCAAATACATTGAAAGCAAAATTAGAAAATGGCATCTTCTAAGGGCAGGAAAATTAATGTAGGTAACGGTTCTATCTAGTCGACCGCGGGCTTTCAAACAAGCAGCTTCTCAATGCTGTGTCAAACATTGTTTGATAACTCAACAGACATTCATACCCCCACTTTCTCTTGTCATTTCCATTTTAGGGGATGGAAAATTAAATGCCTCTCCCACTTTTTAAGAAGGCTTCTAGAGTCTCTAGGAAGGCTTTGTTGTTTTTATTTTTGTTGTTGTTGCTGCTGTTGTTTGATGAAAGAGGAAGACAGCTGGAATTGCCAATCACTCCTTTTTCCTATCATGAACTTGGACATGCTCTTTACTAATCTAAGAGTCATCTTTTGATCATTAGATAATCATTCATGAGGGAAAGGTTGAAAGATTCAGAGACAAGAGGGATGAAATCATTGAACCACTGACCCAATAACAGAAGCATCTTCTTTATGATTTTTTTAATGTGAGAAAAATGCATGTTTAATCACTGTTAGCTGAGTTTTCTGTTACTTACATCATTGTGAATTCTAGCTCATGAAGTGATAATAATGATTTTGAAGGTATTTTAGCATTTTAATAACAAAGTTTGAAGACTGGCTATGAGATTGGTTATGAACGGAGAATACTGACTCTTTTTCTGTGGAGTTCTTTGATGCTTATTTGGCTGGGAAGTTTGGATTTTATTCTGCCAAAATTCAGAAAATAGCCTTTTAAAGGCACTAAAAGTTCAGTTTTAAAAATAACAATGTTGACATCTGGGAATACATCTTATGCATCTGTAGTTTTTCACTCATTGTTTAAATTGATAAATATATTATCTAAAGTTTCTCTCTAAATCCAGCAGAAAATCTACTAAAGATGTTACAATTCAACATCTATGTGTGCTACAAATGAGAACCAAACTTCCAATATTTTGTTTCATACAGTAATAAAAAACAGTCAACACTCTCTTCTTAAAATTTTCAGGATTTATTTTTCCCCTAACAACTTAGGAACGAGATAAAGCAGTAAGCTTTGCTTTATAGCTATTCTCTCTTTCTCTTTCTTTCTTCTTTCTTTCTTTCTTTCTTTCTTTCTTTCTTTCTTTCTTTCTCTCTTTGTTTCCTTCCTTCTTTCCTTCCTTCCTTCCTCCTTTCCGTTCCTTTCCTTCCTTCCTTCCTTCCTTCCTTCCTTCCTTCCTTCCTTCCTTTCCTTCTGTTCTTTTTCTCTTTCTCCCTCCCTTTCCCTCTCTCTTTCTCTCTCTCTTTTTTTTTATACATACAGCCTTGCATTTGTGGTAAGCATATACTTAAGAAGTATAGCAAGAAACTTAATGCCAAAAGCCCTAACATCTTTCCATTTATTTAGTACTTATTACATACTAAGTCTTTGACATATATTCTCTTATTTTAATAATAAATATGTAAGGTAACTATTTTATACATGAGGAAATTGGGGATTAAACAAATAGCCCAAGGTTAGTTACACAACACCAAGTGTCAGAATGAAAGTCCATATTCAGATTTATTCAGCCTTAAACCTTCGCTCATTCCCAAATACTAGTCTTCTTCTTCTTTATTTAATCACAATTATCATATGTCTTCATTTTCTAGTAATTTAAAATATTAGTAAATTCTAAAAATGAATAAAATAGAGTACCTTTTCTGTGCCATAGAGAGTTCTAACAGCTAAGATGTACTTATGTATTCCAGGCATGGGTACAAGTGGTTTACCAGTATTTCTCTCATTTAAAAAGCTCACAGCACTCTGAGGTGGGCACCACTATTTTACCAAGGAAAGGACTGGAGCACAGAAAGGTTAAGTGATTTGCTGAATGTTACATAGCTAGTAAAAAATTATGGAACCAAGATTTCTTCAAGGCTGTTGGATTTCAGAGCCATTCTGTATCTATTACACAATACTGCACTGTGTGTATAATAGATGAAAAATGAGTTATTGAGGAAAAATCTTGCTATTTACCAGCTTTCTGACCTAAATTTCTGTCATCACACGAGGAGGAGTGATTTCTGCTGAGAAAAATGCAAATTTTGAAGAAGGTCAGGAAAAAAAAATGGAGGGGAAAACTCTGAACATCTTGTGCGTTCTGTCCAAGGAAATTATTTCCTCTATGTAGAGATCTAAGACTATTTAGCAATATAATATGCAAAAAAGTTAAAGCATATAAATGATAGATACATATACTCAGAGATTTCTGTGGAAAAACAATCGTTTTCTGCTGTAAATCTGGTGTTGCAAAGAATTAAGAAATGGTTATAATAGACATATGCTTCCCATCTTGTGGCATTGAAAATAGAATGTCCCAAACATCTGTCTTACAATTGTAGATGTAAATCAATGTTGTCTATGAGCATGTTGTTTTGTGTGGAAAGTTAGAGAACATTTTTTAAGCTGTTTTGTTTAAGACTTTTAGTGAAGAAACAGCGAAACTTCAAATTTTAAGATTAACAAGACAGCACAAAGGTCACAAGACTATCTCCAACTAGCAGCACAGGGAAAAGGACACATTGACTAGTAGATGATTAACAGGAATATACCTTGTTTTTTGAGTCATGCAAACAGTTCTAGCTATGTTCATTTAAATTCCTAAGAAGGTTTTACAGTCCCTGACAAAACCATCCCTGGAATTTCTGGGTGATAAAGGTACATCATGTGTACTTCTCTTGGAAATACATTGATGGTGTCATGAAGGATCACCAAGGAGGTGACTTTTCACTGGACTGAGAAAGTAAATTACACAGGTGATTTTATTACACCTGTGAGAAGCTGTTCCAACTGGAGAGAGAAAGAGAGAGAGGAGAGGGAGAGAAAGAGAGACAGAGAGAGAGAGGGAGAGAGATATCTAAATCTCCTTCAGGATGTGTGAGGTTCCTCCTTTATGTGATATATATACTCTTTATCTAGAGGCAGCTTGTGAAGTTACTGAGTGTGATAAGGTAAATATATTCAAATTCCACTCATCTTAAAAATGAATAAGCAAACACAAGGCCAAACCTTCTTGGACCTTCTGTACCTTGAAATAATTTATTATTTTTGCTCCTTGATTCCCAGTTAAGTTGTAACTCTGGCTCCATTTCATCACTTTCTATCTTTTTGCCAACCTATTGCAATTTGGACTCTGACATTGTCATTCTACTAAAAGAGCTTTTTATATAGTCACCAACGACTTTCTAGTTGCCAAAGTACTGAAAGCCAGATTTATTTTTTATATTACTTTATGCCTCACTTCCTTTAAAATGGTCAATGCCACTCTTCTCTTATTCTTCTCATGTGTTACATAACTCTTGCCTTCCAGAATACTCTTATCAATCTCCTTCTTGACTATGCTACTTGCTACACACTTATCATAAATCTATTTGTCCTCTGGGTTCTGTCCTCAGCCCTATTTTTCTCTATTTGACACAACTTCTTTGTTTGACATTTAATCTCACTGTCTACCAATTATTCCCAGATTTATTTGTATCTCAATTTGGGCTGCTCTTGTGACCCTTAGCATTGGATTTCTAAGTGCCCATGAGATACCTCAACATGGGTATCTCAAAACATCCCCAAACTCAGAATTTCTTAAACAAAGTCACCTTTTCTTGAAAACCTGCTCTATTTCCTATAATCCTGATTTTGGTTATCAGTTCCAGTTATCCCCCCAAACATTTGAAGTTCCATCTGAGAGTCAACCTAGATTCCTCCTTCCTTCCTGATACCAATTGAATCACCACATGGGTCCCTTCCAAACTCACTGCCACTGCTTTAGGCCAGATCTTTAATATTTCTTTTTTTTTTCAATATATTAAATTTATTGTCAAATTGGTTTCCACACAACACCCAGTGCTCATCCCAAAAGGTGCCCTCCTCAATACCCATCACCTACCCTCCTCTCCCTCCCACCCCCCATCAGCCCTCAGTTTGTTCTCAGTTTTTAACAGTCTCTTATGCTTTGGCTCTCTCCCACTCTAACCTCTTTTTTTTTTTCCTTCCCCTCCCCCATGGGTTTCTGTTAAGTTTCTCAGGATCCACATAAGAGTGAAAACATATGGTATCTGTCTTTCTCTGTATGGCTTATTTCACTTAGCATCACACTCTCCAGTTCCATCCACGTTGCTACAAAGGGCCATATTTCGTTATTTCTCATTGCCATGTAGTACTCCATTGTGTATATAAACCACAATTTCTTTATCCATTCATCAGTTGATGGACATTTAGGCTCTTTCCATAATTTGGCTATTGTTGAGAGTGCTGCTATAAACATTGGGGTACAAGTGCCCCTATGCATCAGTACTCCTGTATCCCTTGGGTAAATTCCTAGTAATATTTCTTAATTGAGTTCGAAGAGCAGTGTACTCATTTCAGGCAAGTGCTGCCATGATGATCTTCATAACATTTAAATTGGATCATGACATTTCTTTGCTTTATGTCTTCCCTTGGTGCCCATTGGCCAACCAAACTCTTTTCCATGAAATACCAAGTCTCCACAATCTGAACTCTGCTTCTTTATCCACCATTCAATCAACAAATGTTTAGGTAGCACCCACTGTGTGACAGACACTGGCCATATCCACCTTAATTTCTACTGCTTGCTCACGAACAACATGCTGGACTATTAGCTGTTTCCTAAATGCAATATAACTTATCATATCTTCAGGCATCCTTACGGAAGGTAGATTTTGCCATCATGAGTCAGCCTAGGGAAACTTATTCTGTAAACCTTTCTTTTTTCCCTTCCTTCTCCACTCTGAGTACAAAAAGACTCAATATTCTACCAAACATTCACTGGTTATTATAGATTTGGACCTCCTTGGATTACAAGTTTTCTATCCATGTGAGATTTTTTTGATTACTTAGAAGGTATTGGCAACAGACTGAGGTAAACTTTGGCTGTCTTTGTTTCTCAGTTCTGGACTAAATTGAATGACTTTTATTTTGATTTGTCTATATATCATGGTTGAATGTTCACTTTTAAATGAAAATTGTTATAAACCTGCTGATACCAAGACTTATTCTGCAGCAGGATTGCAGTAAGCAGAAGGATAAGTAAAAGCAAATTCTCTATATGGCTTAATTATCTCTAGGAAGAAAAGGGTGGAAATCGGAAAAAATCACTGACAGCAGGGAATTTGAGTAATAACTGAAAAGTTGTTTAATTTCTGGCTTTTCATCAGCACACCACAACTTTTTTGTTTTGTTTTGTTTTCAGGATTTTATAGATATCAGTGCCACAGCCTGAGAATTACTGATGAATGTCATTTTACATTGGAATTATTCACTCATTTCCATCACTGAGCAAGTGTTTTGTTTTAATGCACACATTAATTTCACAGACATTTATGGAGCCCTCCATCCTTACCCACTTTGGTATTAAGTTCCAGGGACATAAACAAGAGAGTTGTCTGTGTGTCTTAGTGCAGTCAGGCTGCTGTTACAGAATAGTCAGTAGCTTATACACTGTCTGAGTAGTTTTTACACAACCGAAATTTATTTCTCACAGTTCTGGAGGCTGGAAGTCTGAGATCAGACCAGTACAGTTGGGTTCTGGGGACAGCCCTCTTCTGGGTTGCAAACTATCCATTTCTGGTTGCATTCTCAAGTGACAGCATAGGAAGGAGCAAAAGAGCTCTCTGGAGCCCTTTTACCAAGCAAGGCACTGATCCTATTCATAAGAGTGCCACTCTCACAACCAAATTACTTCCTAATACCATTTGGTTTTCAACACAGGAATTTAGAGGGGACACACAACTCTGCCTACTCAACTCCAGAATCACTTGGTACATGCTCCATAAAATTTTGATATTATGAATTAGTGAGCTAAGCATTTATACACAATCAAAATAAAAGACATCCAATTTAGTCCAGAACTAGGAAACAAAGAGCCAAAGTTTACTTCAGTCTGTCGCCAACACTTTCTAAGTAACCAAAAAATCTTATATGGATAGTAAACTTGTAATCCAAGGAGGTCTGAGTCTATAATAACCAGTGAATGTTTGGTACAATTTTTTTTTTTAATTTTTTAACGTTTATTCATTTTTGAGAGACAGACAGAGACAGAGTGTTAGCAGGGGAGGGACAGAGAGATAGGGAGACACAGAATCCAAAGCAGGTTCCAGGCTCTGAGCTGTCAGCATAGAGCCTGATGTGTGGCTCGAACTCACAAATCCTGAGATCATGACCTAAGCTGAAGTCGAATGATTAACCAACTGAGCCACCCAGGTGTCCCATAGAATCATGACTCTTTTTGTAGTCAGAGTGGAGAAGGAAGGGGAAAAAGAAAGTCTTAGAAAACCTAAGAAGTGTAATAATGTCAGCATAGTGGCCCAGTGGCCTAGATCTCACACCAGTAGACCAAGACATGCAATTTACATGTATTTTCTTATTTGACCACTCACACGTATTCTGCAAGGAGACTTCCCTTCTACAAACTGATTCAGAGATGCTAGGTGACCTGAGGACACACATCTAAAAAGTGGCAGGTCTAGGGATACAAACACAGGTCTGTACCATTCTAAAAGTCTTCCTTTTACACTATGTTACATTAATTCAATGTAGTCATTTTTTTTTTCCCATAGGCATACTGACCACTCTCTTAGGATGATATGGAGGAAATGTCTCAATCTGATTTCTATCTAGATTATTAAATCTGATTTTATATAGTGCAGATGAATCATTGCCATTCCAGATAAGACCATGGTCAGTCTTTTGTTCATGAACTCCTCAGCCTTTATGTATGATTTGTTGTAGTGCTTATCACAGAGTAATTATTTATGTTCCTTTATCTCCAAGGAGTATGTGAACTCATAGATTCAAGGCAACCTTTTTGCCTACTCAACTCCAGAATAACTTGGTACATGCTCCATAAAATTTTGATATTATGAATTAATGAGCTAACTCATTCATAGCACCATTTAAAATTATACAGATTTAGATAGCAGCATTCTCTTGGACAAATCAATTTCCATAAATGAGATTACAATATATACAACATACAATAAACTTCAAAGAAAATGTTGGTTTTATTCATAACCATGACAAAGACAGCCTATTTTAATTCATTATTGCTTATGGACCTATAGGAAAAGATACATAATAATACTGTACTTCACCAATTTGCAAGAAACCTTGAATCCTTAATTGAATAGGCCTATTGCCATTCTTTACTCTGGGAAGAAGTAAACAAATCTATGTCTATGTCTACGTCTATGTGTAGCTCTATCTCCATCTATCTCTATCTCTATCATCTATTTATCATCTATCTTTTACCACTAATGTGTATAAAGCACTTTAAAAAAATATTCACTTATTTATTATTTTGAGAGAAAGAGAGCACAAGCAGGGGAGGGGCAGAGAGAGAGAATCCCGAGTAGGGTTCATGATATCAGCACAGAGCCTGAAGTAGGCTCAAACCCACGAACTGTGAGTGAGATCATGACCTGAGCTGAAATCAAGAGTTGGATGCTTAACTGACTGAGCCACCCAGGCACCCCTAAATGTGTATAAAGCACTTCAAGATGGCTAGGAAGATAAGGCAGTCAGGTGGCAGCATTTAAGAAATATACAGGTTACACAGAAGGCTTGGGTCAATAAAGAAGGCTTGATGAAGAAATAAGACCCAGCAATGTCTAGAAGGAAGTACAAAGTTTGAACAGACAGCAGAGAGAGAGAGTGTCATAGCATAATGAAAAAAAAGCAAAGGCCTGGCACAGGATATATGTTTAGGAAGAAAGAGTGGGACAGTCTGGGGAATTGGGAGTTTATTCTCCCGGGAATAGATGGATGTGGTTATAAGGCCTTGATAATTACATGAAACAGTTAGGAGTTCCTCCTGGGAGCAATAGGGACGCATCAAAATGTTTGAGGGGTGCCTGGGTGCCTTAGTTAGTTAAATGTCTGACTCTTGGTCTCGGCTCAGGTCATGAATTGGAATTTTCTCTCTGTCTTCTCCTGCTCTCTCTCTCTGAAAATAAATAAATAAACTTAAAAAAAATGTTTGAGTTGTAGGACGATGTTTGAGAGTACTATTTCAGGAATACCAACTGGTCAATGCTTTACAAATAGCCTGTGTGTTGTAGGAATTTGTGAAGAACATTAGGTTGGAAACAAGTGAGGATGGATGCTGTCTTGAAGAGCCACTTCTTAGGTTGAAAGAAGTTGTGCGCATGAAGCAATAAAGGCACAGAGAACTCAGGTGAAGGAAACATAAAAGGAGCTGGAAGTCTATGAAGAAAGAAGAAGCAACAGTTTCATGACCAGTAACTGGTTACGGTGTAGGGGAAAGCTCTAGATAATTAATGATAACTTATCTCTAAGACAGAGCAACTCAGGAAATCAAACACACAAACAAAAACAAGATATAGTTAGAGTTTCCTCCAGTGTGTCCCATGAGCATAACATCCTTAAACTAGCTAGCTGCCCTATTGTGACTAGAAATTAACACTAACATTCAGGAACCAAAGTAGTTGGTAATCAAAAGGTTGCTTACGCTGCTTTGCGTATCACACATTAGTCTTACAGAGGTAAAAAAAAAAAATACATACATAGTTTCAAAATCAACAGGATAAAAAAACATTGTAACCATTATCTCTCCAGAACACAAATCCAAAGCACTGCTATCCCCCCAGCATCCTGCCTAATAGATGTTTATCAGTTCCTACATTTTTAAAACCACTGGGAAAGCATTTTCAGTGATCTTTATTAGTACCCAGACAAAGAAATGGAGAGATGAAAAGGACAGTAAGGGACCAAAGGGGTCTGGAAGAGAAAGCAACCTTGAGAATTTAGTTACAGCCTGCCCAGCATGCAGGCTCCATTATCACCAGGCCTCTGGAAACTTTAACTCAACTCCACACTTCATTCAAGGGCATTTCTAAAGCTGCGAGTCTTCTCTGCTGTTGGCCTACCCCTGACAACGGTAAAAAAAATATGCTTTAAATGTGGATCAGGAAAGCAGACACATCAGCATTCTTTGCTTCTGGGTGCTTTTCCATGAATCATGCACTCCCCCTTTTACTTTCATTGAAATAACTTAAGCTGATGCTCTCCAACAGGCTTGGTTGAGGAACGCAGAAACAGGTCCACTTCTCCAACTACTTGAGTGCCCAGGGGATTAAACAAAGCACAAAAGAACACTCTCTTCTTAAGGTAGCATGGTTTAGGGACCCAGGATTGAAAGAGAAGTTCATTCTTTTCCATGCAGGACCTTAAACAAAGATGTAAACCCCTCCCTCCCCCCCCTTCCCCCCCCAACCCCCACCCAGTGAGTCACGCCACTGCAGGCTGGAGTGATTAGTGCTGCACACACAGAAGCAGCTTCTCTCCCAGAGCCTCTCTGCATAATTGTCGTCCTGCAGCCAGGGAACAAGAGGCTGGTGTGCCGCTGGCTCTGGCTAAAAGGGAAGGAAACTTAAAACGGCTTGATGCTTCCTGTTCCTCCCCTCCTTTATGGTTCTGACAGAAACCAGAATACAGTTTTGTAAATTAGAAATCTGTTAATCCTTGACTCACATGCTAAACATTCCTCAGGTTACTAAGACTTTGCATAGAAAAGGACAATAGTTTAAAATTAACCCACAGGAGATGACAGATAGATAGAACCCACTCCTGTGGGTGCCATTTGCGAGCCCATGGGGATTCTCTTTGCAGGCAATGCCTTCCCTTGTTGGGAAGAGGGCATGATCAGCAGTCTTAGTCAGGATCCTTGAAGATAGGCTATACTCCACTATTGGAGAGGAGGTGGAGAAAGGCCAAAAACATCTTGCCATGTGCTTCAAAGATATATTAATTGCCCCCAGAACATCTCATGTTACAAATGAGCAGCAATAGGCTGGAAAAGTAGACTTTCTCTGTGAGTTTGGATAAACTCAATTTAGTTGCTGAGAGCAGGAAGAGCTAGAAAACGAGAACATGTCCTTAAGCAATTACTCCCTAGCTTTTCTCAGTTTCTATTGTTATCAAATTCTCTGTCAATGATGCAGTCTTAACAGTAACCTTGAAATCTCTATAGATCTATAAAATATGAGACAAGTATCTCTCACTTAATTACCGTTGTGGATGAGAGAGGAATATAAATGAATACCTGAATTCCTTGCTAATAATGTATGATAATGATCACAGGCAGATCTCAAGTGCTCAAAGGGAAGGACTCAGAAAGAACAAGGTTTAATCTTAAAAGTTCCTGCTATATTTTGCTTTACACAAGCGTTTTTTTCTTACTTTGTTTTTTTCTCTCTTCTGTTGGTTACTAAGTAGAAAGGGTTAATAGGTAGCAGATCAAAGAAAAAAGGGAGAAAGAACTTTAAATGTTACTCATGTCTGCTCCTGATTAAATTATTAGCTTACTATATATGACATTAAATTATAATTACCTATTTCAGTTTAAATAATCACCTCATTTAATTATTCCACTTTTAAAGCAAAAGGTCATTTAAAACTATTTTGATGCAGAAATGTTTTCTAAAAGCATTTTATTTTACCTATGAGTACTCTTTAACTCCCTCTGCACAAATCAATTCTGAAATTCTTAGCCTCTTTTATTGATCAGAAATTGTTAAATATTTTCCCACTTCTTGTACCTGATAGCTCCTATCTTTGGCCTCTCCCAATGCTGCCTTTTGATATATTTGGAAAGTCAAGGTGACTCCTATTTCTAATCAGTGTTAGTCAATATGGTTGAAAGGCTCCTGAAAAGGGGTCACTACAGATCATCTGATTATTAAAATTTTCTCAGCAGGGGAGGTGAGGCAAGCACAGGCAGCCAGAACCAAAGCAATGTGATGGGAGTAGAGAACAAGGGCCTGAGAGGGACCGATTTCAAGAAGTAACAACATGGCTGCTTGGTTTGGGGCTGAGAACAGCCCATGGTAGCCTTGGCCCCTCCTCTCAGAATGGCCAGGCAGGCTTGCTTGGTTTTCCATCAGTCAAGGTGATCCCTATAGGACTATCATTCTTTAAGCCCCACCTATCTGGCCCATTCACCGTCATAAACAGATCAATACGAACCTTGAAAAATAAATATAGACAAGCAGAGACACAGATAAATCACTCCTGTACAGTTCTAAGCTCTTGACAAGCAGAGACACAGATAAATCACTCCTGTACAGTTCTAAGCTCTTGGTTTTCAAAGTCCCATTTTATCTGAACATAAACTGACCTTAAAGCACCACAGAATATTTGTATATTTTTTAAATGGACATTAACAGATCATCTACCTACCTTTCCGAAAACTAAAACACCGTTTGATTCTTCTGTATGTAGTTTTAGGAATGAACGGAGTTGACGCTAAGGCACCTGAGGGGCGTCCCCCAGTATTTCGGTCTTCAGGCATCATACAGGCCCGAAGTTCTGAATCAGTTCCAGGCTTCCTTTAAAACCTGCCTCTGTGTGATACCCCACGGCCACTCCTTCTCATGTTTATTTGTTAGGGCTGAAGTGCTGATTCCTAGAACTTGAAGGCTTTGATCATCCAGGTCCCAGATCAGGGATAAGTTACCACCTCTCATTTACTTCTCTTTTGGCAAAAACTTCCTTTTCTCTTGCCTAATCCAAGGAGCTTTAAGATTTGGGTGTTTTGTTTTTAGTTTCTGCAGACATTCCAAAATGTCACAGCAAAAAGAACGGCAGCCAGCCGCACCTTCCATTCAAACAGCAGGAATTGTTTTGTTTTGTTTTGTTGTTTTTGTTTTTGTTTTTTTTTTTTTTTGTTTTGTTTTTTGGTTTTTTTTTTTTATTAAGAACTGTCTTCTCAGCTGGAACTGAGGGGACTGAGATTCCTCTGGAAAGGTCAGCAAATAGTCGTGTGCAAGGGGAATAAAAGGAACAATGACAAAAAGGCCCCTGAGGAATACTTCAGGACGGTCCTTGCTGGCTCCTTTCATCTGAGCAAAAGGGGAAGCAAATAATGGCACCTTCTCCAGAAAGCATTTCAGTGCATGATAGGTTCTTTTCAAAGGACTCCCCTGTTCCTTTTACAGCACCCCTCATCCTTTGATGCTCTCTGCAGGCTTCTCCCTTTTCCCGTCTGTCTTCAAACTCCCAGGGCTCCCGAGGGAATCGCCACGTCAGGACAGTTGAGTGCCCATTCCAAGCAGCCTCCTCGGATCCGTGGTGGAGGCAGCTCTGCAGGGAGCCTCTCCTCCCCCTCCTCCTGCTCCGTCTCCCCTTTTCTGAATGAGGGCTGGGCGGGAGCTGGCACAGCCTCGGCTGCCTCCGTCACCGTGGCTGCGACCGCCTTCAGTGCCCGCCGGTCACATGCAGCAGGTGCAATCACAACAGTATGAGGGGAGGAGGGAGAATGCCACACAGCCTGTGAACCCCTTTCTTCTTCGTCTGACTTGGTATTGACTTCTCTGCCCTTGTCTGTGCAGCTCCTTGAGAGCTGGCTGCCTCAGCCCCTCCAGAAATCAAACAGCACCAAACCAACCCCAAGGGGGTGAACTTGCACCCCCTCCTTCCTGCATTTATTCTCTTCCTATACAAGACTTTTTCAGAGATTTTCCGACTGAATCTATTTGTGAGTGCTGATTTAAATGTGCATATCACTAAAACATATGTGTCTGTACTGGTACGTACGTGTGTGTCTGAAATAGAAAAATATTCTCAATCTGGTAACAGAGAACTTGCAGGTACAATTATCATAAAACAAGTCAACTCAACTCATGTGTGTGTGTGTTTATACATATTTATACATACATATATTTCTCTGGTTACGGTTTGAAAACCAATCCTGTTTTCAACTTTCTCCTCTGCTCTTGGCGTGCACCCTCTCCACCCCAGACCCCATGTCTACCCATACTCTCAATCCCACCCACTGAACAATTTACTCACTGAGTTAATCATTCATCCACCTGGCTGTTCCATGAGCAGATGTGGAATGCTAGTGCTTTAACCCCAACTGACCCCCAAAGGTCTCTGCGTGCCTTTCTAGCCATTTGACAGGAACACTACAAAACTGAGGATACTACAAAGGTATTTCCTTTAGAAAAATCATTACTCTGACCAGCATGCCCAGATTGGTTATGGTTTGTCACTGAAGGAATCATTAGTGGTTATTTCTTTCCTATGTTTCACACTTGTTTTTCCCTTCAGCGTCACTGCTACTAGAAAAATAAGGAAGCACACAGTGTAACTCAGTATAAACAAGACAGTGACAATGCCAGACTGGGAAACACCTCGCCAGCCGCAAACTTCACTGACCTGAGTACTGGCATGGAGCGAACACATGTAACCCCAGGACTCTGGAGCTGGAACGAATCGCAGTTAAAATGGTTTTGTCTAATTTTCTTATTTCACAAACAAGGAAACTGAAAGTCCGGGGTAAATACCCCTTATCCAAGATCACACAGCTGTCTATGTCAGAGGCAAGAAGACCACATTGTCTCCTAATTAACCCCTGCTTGACTGCATGCCAGTTATTCATCATGTGGATTATTCACATTCAGTACTTTTACTGCATCGATGGGTCTCTGACTCAACTTTTTTTGTAAGGAGACAGAAATACAGGAGGAACCTAATTTTGTTAGTAGCTAAACTTAGGCAAACCACTCAGACCTAATGAACACTCAATGGATTCACACTCTTCCTAGATCCTGTGCTTGGTACTTCCATATATATTACCCCCAAAACAATGGAAAATAATTGTAAAACAGCAACAGCAACAACAACAACAACAAAACTGTAAAAAAAGTAAACAAACAAGCAAAACAAAACCCTTAAACTTTCCCAAAGCTAAATAAATATTTCGACATCCTAACTTTTGGATTTAACTTTTAGGCAGAAACCATATGCCTCTCAGCATTACCAATGGGGAAGCAACTGTTTACAATTGGTTTTAAGCCGATAACACAAAGCTGAAGTATCTAGATTCAATACTGAATTTTGTTATCAGGTTAGGTTGTTAAGTGAATGTTCACTCCCATTTCCATTGGTTCCCTTCTCTTATCTGATTATCTGTTTTAGGTTTTCTTTATTAAATAAAAAGAAAAGACCTGTAGTTCCAAAGCCATGATTTTCACATAATAGTTTTTCATTTCTAAGAGACTGAAAGTTTGGCAATCTCCTTCGGTGTCTCCTATTTTTAATAAAATGTCTTATTATTGTAATGGTAAAAACGGAATATTTTACATATCTATGCAGCCTGAACAAAAATTAGCTTAGGTGTCTCATGAAAAACTTTAACTTTTTAAAACATATGTTGTGAAACGGCAGTATAGGTAATGCAATGCCCTTTTTAAAATAAACACATTAAAAATGTATCCAAAGGTGGTATACAGAAATTATAAATCAGAGTGATACGTCACCTTCCAAATGTCTTTACAGATACCATTTAATCAGTGACCATAGCAATATTTAAATGTTGGGAGGGAGATTAGAATCTATGAAGTCTTTGTTCAGGATTAACAGGCTTGGGTTCCGTAATTTAGGGAGGAGAGATATATTTTCTTATGAAAGGCAATTACAGCAGTTGATATTTTTAACAGCTTTTCTGAAATATAATTCACATATCATAGAATTTATCCATTTCAAGTGTACAATTCAATGATTTCCACCATATTCACAGATATATACAACCATCAACAGTTTTAGAATATTTTCATCACCTTAAAAAGAGATCCCACATCGTGGGCTATCACCCATCCCCTCCAACATTCCTATCCCAGCACTAAGTGACCATTAATCTACTGTCTGTGTCTTGCTTTCCCTGTTCTGTATTTTCATATGAACAGAATCATATGCTATGTAGCCTTTTGTGACTGGCTTCTTCTACTTAGCATGATGTTTTCAAGGTTTATTCACATTGTAGCATGTAGTAGTACCTTATTCCTTTTTTAATGACTGCATAATAATCCCTGGTGTAGATATACTACACGGACATTTGGGTGTTCCCACTTTTTGGCTGTTAGCAATAATGCTGCTATAAATATTCATGTACAAGCTTCTGTGTGGACATATGTTTTCATTTCTCTTGGGTATATATCTATCGAGGGGTGCTGGTCATATGATACTTCTGCATTTAATTGATTGAGGAACTGCCAGACTCTTTTCCAAAGCAGCTGTACCATTTTACAGTCCGATTAGCAACATAGGAGCCATTTGATTTCTTCACATCCTCATCGATACTTATTATTGGACTTTTTGACTCTAGCCATCTTAGTGGGCATTAAGTGTTATCTCATTGTGATTTTGATTTGCATTTCCCAGATGACTAATGACTGAGCATTTTTTCATGTGCTTTTTGGCCATTTGCATGTTTTCCTTGGAGAAATGTTTATTCAGATTCTTTGCTCATCTTTTAATGGAGTCAAACTGATTCCAATTTTTAATTTCTCCTTAATACTGAGTTGTAAGAGTTCATTATAAGTTCTGGATCCAAGTTCATTATTAGATATATGATCCGGAAATACCTACCTCCTCCCAATCTGTTGGTTACATTTTCACTTTCTTGGTGATATCAATTCAGGTATTTTTGAAGGACTTGAAAAAACATATTTACTTTAATTATTACAATTTAATTTTTTTTTTTGTTTTGTTTTCATGTACCAGTAAGTACCAGTGCAAGTTTTATTATCAGAAAGGCATGGGCTTGTGATTGTGGGTTTGTTAATCCCACAGTAGAGGTAATAGGTCACACTATTGCACAAGAAAGCAGGAGGAAGCCCACAAGCCAGAGGCCATGGGTTGTCTTCCTAGTTCTGTTATTCATAGTGTGGCTGACATTTGTCAAGTTACTCACCCTACCTGGGTCCCAATGACCTAATCCACAAAATGTGGCACTGAACTGAAACAGTGGTTTTAAAATATTCTTTATCAGTAAAAAACATATTTTCAATGAAATGTTAAGTGGACTCCTAATAGATAAGATAGATAAAAGAGTTTCCAGGTATATAAATGTGTTTGAAACTCAAATTTTTAATATTTCTTTAAAATTCAATCAAAGAGCAGGGAGGGGGTATGTTAATACAAACATTTGAAACCCTAGATTATAGGTGACAGTTGTGATCTTTTATCAATGTCAATATTCAGTTTGGTTCTATATTCTGTATTAACTTTTAAAAATTCTAACGTTCAGTTAAATCACAAAGGATTTATTGTAAAGTAAATGAGTACTTTGAAAGCTTGTCTTGCAATCTCATAACACTCTTCAGTTAAACAAAAAGGGTAGAAATTTTTTTATAGGAGCATTGTTTCTATGGTAAGTGTTCTATGCTAAAATATAGGTCTTTACAAGTAAATTTCAATCAAGCACTTATGAAATCCCTGAAGCTCATTCCATAAGATAAGGTACAATAGTCCCTTGTTATCCATGGGAAACATGTTCCAAGACTCCCAGTGGATGGATGCCTGAACTTTACACATGCTATGTTATTTACTATAGATACATACTCATGATAAAGTTTGATTTAAAAATTGAGCACAGTGAGAGATTAAAAATAATAATTAACAATAAAATAGAATAATTATAACAATACTGTAATAAAGGTGGTTGCTTCCTCTCAAAATATCTTGTACTGTACTCACCCTTCTTGCGATGATGTGAGATGGTAAAATGCCTATGTGATAAGATGAAGTGGGGTGAATGACATATGTACCATGACACACTATTAGGCTACTATTGACCTTCTGACAATAGGTCAGAAGGAGTATTATCTGCTTCTGGACAGTGGTAGGCCACGAATAACTAAAAACTATGGAAAGTGAAACTGCAGATGAGGGGGACTACTGTATATAAACCTATCAACTACTAGAGCATCCCTTCCAAGTTCATAAATTTGAAGACTTACATACAGCTCAGAGCTGTTGTCTAGTCCCACTGGGATAACTTCTGGGACTCCTGGGCTGGTGGGAACTCCTGTGGCCACTGATTTGATAAAGCTAATTGGATCTCATTCATTTCTCTTAAGAAAGGGACAGATGGACGAGGAAGAAAGGGAGAGAATAGCACACTTGATGGATATAATCCCTGAACAAAAATACCTCCTTCAGCAGATATTAAGGGAATCCCTTAATTCAGAAGCCCCAGAAATTTGATAGCAGGGGGGAAGAGAGCCGTTAGAAATGACAGTGACTGAGTACACCTCTCAATAATAATCATGAGCCACTAATGACTAATGTTGTAGCCGGTGGGGGGGGGGGTGTCTCATCCCACAGGACTTTTCAAATGCTTTACACAGTCATTTACTAGCCATTTTAGTATATGAATAGGGTGACCATATAAGTTGCCACCCAAACTAGGACATCAAGAAAATGAAAAACAGCCCTATCAATAATTATCTTGGGACAACAGTTGTAAACCAGACTGTTACCAGGCAAACTGGGATGAATAGTTGCCCTGGTTAGGAACCTCCGCCTTGCCCAACAGAAGACACTGTTAGAAAACAGACAATTTCCAGACATGTATCATTCACCTGGTAAAACCTAACTTTCCAACTTTTTAAAGTACACCTTTGAAGTTATTCTAAGATGTAGAATGGGGAGTCAGCCTAAGAAGTATCTAATATATTAAGGGAAAAAAGAATCACTTCTGAATTCAGGGTGCTGCCAATACACAAAAGAGAATATAAAATAAATATTAGAATTATAATCAGTTTGCTAAATATGAATTTGATTTAATATAATTTATTTTAACTACATCCGCATAAAATAATTAGGCTTTACATTTTGGGAAGTGCATGTTGGCTATAGATAAATTTTTTTGAGTTCTTCTTGATTTGGTTTCCAGTACTGAATTTTTACTTTAAATAATTTTTCTGTTTACATTATATCTGCTTATCTATTTTATCTCTTTTATATTCCTTGATAGACAAAGATTATTTCTTTTACCCTTTCTTCCTCCTTTTGGTTCTATTTACAGCACCAGTTAGTTTATTCTTCACATGGCACATTCTCAAAACTATATTAACTAAGATTTTTAAAAACTTATCAAATCCACAAACACTTGTCAGATCACAAAGCATTTTTTTTAAATCTAGTAATCAGTGGATTATCATCTAGAGCATTGCTATTCTTCTTTGATATTGCTGCGCATCTTGGGGCTACGATCCCTTCCAAAGATCCTAGTCAAAAATGCTTTGCCCCATATCTGCAGGGTCTTAACTAATCTATATTATAGTATCATTCCCATAACTATTTATTGTTAGTGAAATGGAAAAATTAAAAAAAAACCCATATCATCCCTTTTTATAATTCAAGATATTCATAGAAAAAGATCAGTTATTGATATTTGATCTAAATTTAACTTCTGGGAGTTACTTACATATATACCTTAACAATAATATGGTATAATTTACTATTTATTTTAACACTCATCCATTTGAAAATAGGAGCTGATAATAACATCAACTGGGAGCAGAGAAAGGGTGAACAGGTTTGGCTGACCTTTCTGTTTTTCCATGATTCTATATATACTCACCTCCACCAAAAGGTCCCCATATGACTCGACGGATGGACTTAACCCAGTCTTCCATATCATTCTGGGTGCTCGCCATAAGGAGGTAGCTCTCATGGTTTGCTGTCATCCGATCTCGATCGCCTCCTATAAGACAGTAACACATGAGTGTATGCTCGGCTGAAGTTTCTTCATCAGCAGCAGGAGTCCCTGAAATGTACACTGTGCCTACCCAATCAATTGGAAATATTTACCATGGCTTCAGTATGAAAAAAAAAAATCTGCTTAAAAAGGAAAGGCTCTTATGTTTCCAGGAGAAAACTGGAGAACAAATGTCATTCCCCAAACAAAGCCTGCCTTTTTGTCCTAGCAACAGTCCATAGGTCTGCATTAACTTATAATCCAATCTATTCACACTGCACTGTTGAACAAGGAGAATTGGCAAAGCAAAATGAAAGATGGAGAAATAATCCAGAGTCTGGATATTCATTGGAAGCAAGTGCTGAGCAGTCTAAGTACTTCTTAGTCCACACACAGTGAGGCCACCAGGACATCATGGGTAAGCAGGGGAGCTCTAGGAAAGGGAAAAGAACCACATGTAAAACTTTTGACCCAGAGGTCCTCCTGTATTCCTCCATCCTGGAAAATAAGGCTCTGCTCCCAGAACACACCTGCAGGGTGGGCAAACAAAGAAAAGAGAAGAACACACAAGCCTGCCCACAATTTAAACCCCTAGATGGCCCTCACGTCGAAGCATGAGCTTTGAAACCCCAGTGGTGCCTCCATGCAAAAGCTTGATGGTTTCTCTTATTTCACCCTCCAAAAGAACAACCCATATACTTAAAAAAATTTTTTTAATGTTTATTTATTCTTGAGACAGAGACAGAGTGTGAACAGGGGAGGGGTAGAGAGAGACGGAGACACAGAATATGAAGCAGGTTCCAGGCTCTGAGCTGTCAGCACAGAGCCCGACGTGGGGCTCGAACCCACGAACTGTGAGATCATGACCTGAGCTGAAGTCGGATGCTTAACCGACTGAGCCACCCAAGCGCCCCCATATACTTTTAAACCTTTATAGTCTCCAATATCAACTTTGAAGTGCCAGACGTCTGATGCATGTGATTTAATTTCTTAGAGATGTTTTCTAGCATTTACATTTCCCTGGTGACTCAATTTTCTCATTGACAAAACAGGCATCACCGTATATGACCCTGAAAGAGGTCTTGAGGCATGGTTTTTCTTACTTCCTATCTTGTGGTTAAAGACATGTATCAGCAACTATATTGCTTCATTTTCTTCGAAAATAATTAGTGTTGTTGTTCATGGAAGGAATAATTAAGGAAATGGAACATTTAACTGAATTCTGAAAATATTTTAGTATTATACTAACTTCTAAGGCGCTCCAAATATCTATGAATATTTAACTATTCACTAAGTGAACACTAAGCGTTGTACGTTTGCAGCCTTGGGTTGAACTGATTCATATGCAAGTGTTGTGTTTGATGGAAACCTTGCTGTTTGGTTTCTAAGTGGATCTGAACACCTTCATGAGGAGCTTGCATGCTCCAATTCACAATAGGCTCACCATTCACTGTTCTTTACCACCCAACCCAACTTGCACATAGCCGTGAAAGTTGTAGGCATTGAATCTGCAACCTCTGAATTCTATACAGCTGTCCTAAGTTGATAAATACAGTTATTCTACCACCGATGTGAATGTCAGAACAGGCGAAAGGTCAGAGAAGTGAAATAACTTTAAGCTTATCAGACGAACAACTAAAATTGGTGATGTACATTTTAATACAACTGGATGGAAGTAGGAGGAGGGGCTGAGGAACCACAGCAAAGTGGTTTCTTAACATTTACAAAATTCCTGAAAAAATAAGACTAAACTTCTCACATTATAAAGAACACCTCACTGTTTGGGAAACAATAACCCTCTTACACCTGTAGGTCTATCCTTGGTCAGTCATCACTTTAAGTAACTTGTATCTGAAAAAGCGCCAGTTCAGGAGTCAGAAAACCTACCTTTAATTTTATATTAGCTGCTTAATTTCTGGGAAATTACATAACTTTTGCAAACTCAGTGTTTTTAACTATGATTTAGATATAAAAATACTGTTATAGTACATTTTTGTGAGAATTCAATGAAATAAAGTAAGAATATTAGCCCGGTGTTAGGCTAAAGGAGAAATGCTGCAAACACCAATTCAGTCTCATTTAATGGCTACTACACCTACAAATGCAAAAAGAACATATTACATTTAACTTCACCTCAGAGGGGCACCTGGGTGGCTCAGTCGGTTAAGCGACTGATTTCAGCTCGGCTCATAGTTTTGGAGCCCCCGCCCCCCACCAACCATCCCAACCATCGTTCGCTCTGTGCTGAAGGCTGACAGCTCAGAGCTTGGAGCCTGATTCAGATTCTGTCTCCCTCTCTCTCTCTGCCCCTCCCCCACTCGCACTCTGTCTCTGTCTCTGTCTCAAAAATAAATAAACTTAAAAAAAAAAAATTAATTTGACCCCAGAGATATTATGTGTAGCAGGTGCTTGGAAACAATTAGTCAATTTTATATATATATATATATATATATATACATATATATATATATATATGTATATATATATAATCATATATATATGATGTCATTATATATTATACATATAATTATCATTTTAAAGGCTATCTTTACTTGATACATAACAATGCACATTAAAATTATATACTGTACATATATGTAAATATGTCAACGTTAATATGCATGTGGCCGTATAACATAAAAGCAGCAGAAAAAACTAAATGACAAAAGAAAAATAGGCTTCATTTGACACAGCGCAGTACTAATAATTTATTTTGTGTTCTTACCCATTTATACCATAGTACTAGCCAAAAATTTACCATTGTGAAATGAAAATATTTTAATTATTGTCTTTGCCTAAGGGACGCTTAGTAATTCGGGCGGCAATATCCTGCTGTGTCACTCCCAGCCCAGGCAGAGACAGCCTAGTAATGAGTGAGTGACAGCCACTAGAGT
Organism: Panthera uncia; assembly: GCF_023721935.1. NCBI lineage: Eukaryota > Metazoa > Chordata > Mammalia > Carnivora > Felidae > Panthera > Panthera uncia. The sequence continues at coordinate 69,254,279 of NC_064811.1, read as the reverse complement.
GTGTTTCTGCCTGAAAGCAGGGAAGAAAGAGAATGATAAGCACAACTGGCCATTATCCCCTGACTTTTCATTTGATTCTCTATCTCTGCCAGTGGTGCTGTATGCGTGACCCTGAGTCTCATTTAGACTGCCAATCACAGATATGAAATCCCATCTGTGAATTTCACCCATGGATATGGACCTTGATTCCTCAGTGTATTAACAAGACAAGGGGAAAATATTTAAAAATTTTTATTTACCAGTCTTGGTGGAAATATAGACTCTTTGCTACGAATGCGATTAAAACAATTGGAGACATTTATACAAACATGAACTAGACACTCTACTGAAAATACGTGATTTCCAACTAGAGATGCCATCAGTTCTAATTCAAAACCCATCAGTTCTAAGGGCGGGTACTGTACCTTGCAATTGAAGGGGCTCAAAAACAACTTAATGATATATCATTTGATAAATAAATAAACTCAATATTGACTTTCAACCATGTGAATCAAGTTTCACTCTCTTTGTGAATCCTTTATAGGGCTTCATGTTCCATTTAACCATTTGTGGACCTAAAATTCTTTAAAAAGGTGAAATTTTAAAAAGCCGTCTTGAGATCTAATTATCACTGGAGCGACAGGGTCATCGTTATCTTCAATCCCTATGTGTCTATGTGTATGTGTATGTGATATGATACCTATTAAAGCCAGTGTATCCCTTCCATTTTTAATTCTGCTTTATTAAAATTCCATTTTAATAAAATGCTTCCATTTTTAATTTAATTTAATTAATATTAAATTAATATTTAATTTAATAAATATCTGTGCAGCTTTGTTTTTAATTTTTAATACTACTTTAGATTTGCACATGTTTTTATAGGACATATGTTTCAGGAAATTGTTCACGCCTTTAGATATTAGCTTGGGAAGGTAATAATGCCTTGGTGCTAGTGTTAACACTTCAAGCATTTGTGATTTTAAGTTAACTGAGCAGGTCACATCATTCAATTTTACTTCTTTATATATAATTGAAAATACATGTGCATTTTGGGGGGTCTTCTGTATATTTGCATTTGATATAAATCTTTCTTCTCCAGAAATAAAATAGTTTTCTGAAATAAAATAAATACTTGACATAATTAACTTTCGCAAAAATTAAAAGGTAGATTAAGAAAAGCTTAATGAATTTAATAGGCTAAGAAAGAGCTTAATTTAAAATTAAAAGGTAGGTTCAAGAAATCTACAATAAGGTAAATGTATAGTTAATTTAAAAAAGAGGTACAATTCCACTGACTATATGAAAAGTTTGATTCCTCTAATAATTATAAAATAATAACAATTTAAGAGATAATATTTATGAATAATTTTGCATAGAATTTTAAAAAATTTTTATTTGTAAGTAATCTCTACACCTAATGTGAAACTTAAACTTACAACCCTGAGATCAAGAGTCACATGCTCTATTGACTAGCCAGGCAGGCACCCCTGCATAGAATTTTTTTTTAATTTTAAGAGAAATATTGGAAATGATATGTCAAAATATATATGTTCATTGTTTATAGGAATATGGATAATGTTCCCTATGATGCAGCCACTAAAATAGGATTTTGATAGGAGTTTTTATTATACAAAAGGAAATAAACACATTTTTACATGTGATATTATCTCAATTTTCATATAGAAGGAAAGCTAGATAAATAAGATACTACATAGAAATACACAGTAATTTTGCCAATGGTTACCTCTGAATGATAGGATTGGGAATTTCTTTGCTCTTTTTTTGTACCTTTCTGCATCTTCCAGATGCTCAACCTGTGTTGTTTCATGCATTAGTCCAGATATTCTATCAGGTATTATTTTACATGAGAAAAAAACATTATTGAAAAGAGCAAATGATCAGAATGAAATGGTCATGAAAGTACTAATCCATAAAAAGCCAAGGTGAGCTGAAAGGTAATTGTCACTAATGTCACCCAGTAATGCTTAAGAGTGCTCACTTGAGTTCTCATTAATTTACCTATAACCTCATATTCCTCTTTTCCCAGATACTGGTCCTTGAGTACATCCCCAAAGGAAGATTTGGGACAGGTGGCCAGTGCTGCTCAGAGCACAGACCACTTAATGTCACTAGGATTTTCTCAGTGAAAACAAGACTACTACTATTATGTGCATTACCTTTCTTTAAAAAAAAGTTTTTTTTAACATTTATTCATTTTTGAGACACAGAGTGTGAATGGGGGAGGAGTAGAGAGAGAGAGGGACACACAGAATCCAAAGCAGGCTCCAGGCTCCAAGCTGTCAGCACAGAGACCAAGGTGGGGCTGGAACTCACAGACTTCGAGATCATGACCTGAGCTGACGCTTAACCTGCTAAGCCACCCAGGTGCCCCTGTGCATCACCTTTATTAAAAAAATATAAAAAAAATTACTTTTCTGAATTTATTGTGTGGAAATTTCCAAAATAGTTGCCAATGTAGATTTTTGTTATTTTTCCTTAGAGAAAAATACTTGTAAATTGTCCAAATTATGAACTAAAAAGCAAAACAATTATTCAGAAACAAAGTATTTATATGTATGTCAACTTGAGTAAAAAAACGTTTACATATATACAGTAAATTATTTCCTCATATTTAAATTTTAAATCAAGTTGCTCAAGGGAAACTGTGGTATAGACATTTGGGTTCATTTCCAAGCATAGCTCATGGTACAGACCCGAGGACATTTCAGTGAACACCTCTGATACTGTTAATAATTTCAGAAGCAAAATGTTTCCTCACTAATTGTAAATCAGGTCAAAACGAGGCATATTATACTATTTATTTTATTAGCTTACATGAAAATATTTTATATCCTAGTTAGGGTTACTAATTTCCACTCTTACAATTGCAAGGTTTTATTTTACTTTTTTAAAGCATTACTTTTCTCAAAACTTAGTTTGGGTCTTTATTGGCAGTAGAACTCTAATGGTAAATTGCAAGATATAAAGTAAATTCTGAAGGATATCAGTGGAAAATTACTAAGATGGGAAAACATTTCTTCCCTTTTATGGAGACTGATATTTGCAAATCAACCAAAGTTATGTGAAGTATAAACTACAAATTATAGGCTTCTATGGATGCCATCACTTCTTAATAAATAACAAAAAAAATAATAAAGCAGCATGTAGTTTACAAAATAAGGCCAGAAAACAAATTGGTCTCACAATCAATATCATCTTTAATTTTTCATATTGTTTTGTGTATAATAGAGACATTGTTATCTGAAGAGTAAGAGTTTTTGATATGCTTTGCTAATCAAGTTTTTTTTTCCAAGTATTTCTTCCTCAGAGGTTAATTTCTTAAGTATCAGAAGGACAAAATTTCAGTGTATATTGTCAACAGAAAAGTTGCATTACTCTCTAATGAGATCTTGAATATTTTAAAACCCCTAAAGCATAAAATGAGAATTAATTAAGGGCCCAATAGAAATAACCATCATTTTATTTGTAGTGTGTAGTCACTACCATACAGCAAACACATTACTAAATGTTATCTTGCATTATAATAAAATTAATGCTACATTTTAATTTCACGAGTACTTTATTTTTTTTTTATTTTTTTTTATTTTTTAATATATGAAATTTACTGTCAAATTGGTTTCCATACAACACCCAGTGCTCATCCCAAAAGGTGCCCTCCTCAATACCCATCACCCACCCTCCCCTCCCTCCCACCCCCCATCAACCCTCAGTTTGTTCTCAGTTTTTAACAGTCTCTTATGCTTTGGCTCTCTCCCATCACGAGTACTTTATAATACTGTTTTACATATTTCTTATATCATCCTTACTAGGTCATAATCTCATTGTAAGAATCACACCACATTATGTATATAGCTAACTTATGTTTAAGATGAAAGTGACTAGAAATGCATACTATTTAAACCAATTATAGATTGATTGCTATTTATTGTTTATGGTAGATTTTTAATCATTAAGTTTAGAAATAGTTTGCTGGAAGTTTGTCTATTTGGCTACAGATATAGAAAGCATTGACATAAACATTTTATACTGTATAAGTTTCTTCTGACTTGCCTTTCCTCAAACCTCACAATAAAAAGTGTCAGCAAATGTGAATATTAGACCAAAGTGCTAGCTGGATCAAACTGCAAAAACAAATAGTTCCTACAAGGACATGTCATTCAAGAAGTACTAAAAATAGGTTAGAGTCAGACACTGAAGCCAGACTCATCAAGTTCAAATTAGTCATTGATTAGCTGTGAAATTCCTCATGTTTAACTGAGGGTGCTAGCAGCACCTGCCTCCTGGTGTTATTGTGAGTTAATTGAATGAATAATACCACAAAATACTTGGAGTCCTGTTTGGGACATGGGATGCTATGCTGTTATTTTTATTTCCATGTATAATAATCTTGATTCTAACTTTTTCAGTAAATGAAACATAATTTGAATCCTTTAAAATGCAGAAGGCTAGCTTATTTTTGAAAAAAAAATATTCTGAATATATTTGTAAAGAAAAATCCTTTTATAGGAAATTAACTATTGATTTATTTTTCAAGTAACTATTGATTTTCATATTGATCATGTTCTTAAAAGTACAACTGTGATCAATTTACTTTTAAATAGTGAATGAAAATTGTAAAACTTCAAATAGGCATAATTATATTTCCACTAATTTTTACATTCTTGGATTCATCCTTTCAAAATACCTTCTATTTGTACTAAGTACATTAAGTATAAACATGATATAACTTATTACATTTTGGATATTTGTCTTCCAAATTGTACTGGATCTGGAACAGAATCTCAATTTAAGTCCAACAATATATTTTGGCTTTCACTTATGTCAGAGGCTCAGAATCTAGCCACTTCCTTCTCATCATCTAGTTAAGTTCTAATTGAAATTTCCAAGAAATAGATAGAATATTTCCCTGGCAGAGCCAAGGCTTCTAGAGTTTGTGTCCTCTTCTAATTTAGCTTGGCTAGTTTAAGAGATCATTGAATTCAAAATTTCACCTGACTGATATAGAAGACAGGCAGGTAGAGTAAATGTCATGTATATTTAGATCAGTGTTACTCCAACAATGATGATACAGACTGGAATCATAAAGGAAAGCAAGACCCCAGTCAATAATCACCAATTTCTAGCAAATGGAACATCATTCATAGTCAAAGAAGCAAGGCAGAGAATTTACTGGCTTAAATAAATCTAAAATTAAAATTATTGGTCTATTAGGAGGTCCCTTAATACACAGCACAAATGATGAGTCGAATATTGGAAAATTTAGGAGAAATATTTTGGAATTATATTGAACATTATACTCCCCATGAACATGTAAATAAACCCTCTACTGCAGAATCTCTCAAAGTGTGATGATACTACAGTGTATATGTCCAGGAAGGTAGGAAGGTACTTGTTAGAAATGCAAATTCTTAGATCCAAGCTCAAATTAACTGAATCAGAGACTGCAGTGGTGGGACCTGCAATCCTTGCTGTAAGATGCAGAAACCTGCCAGATGATTCTAATGTATCATAAACCATGAGAACCACTACTCTTGTAAGACAGTTTGCTTTAATAATTTTTTATAAGGTTTATTTACTTTTGAGACAGAGAGAGAGGGAGAGACAGACAGAGAGAGAGAGACAGACAGACAGACAGACAGAGCACAGGTGGGGGAGGGGCATAGAGAGAAGGAGACACAGAATCTGAAGCAGGCTCCAGGCTCTGAGCTGTCAGCACAGAGCCCAATGCAGGGCTCAAACCCACCAACTCTGAGATCATGGCCTGAGCCAAAGTTGGAAGCTTAACCAACTGAGCCACCCAGGCACCCTGACAGTTTGCTTTAACAGGCAGAGACTGTAAATTTTAGAATTTACGTATTTTAGCCACAGTCTTCCTGTTAGCTTATATCTATATCTTATTTTTTCAGTGACACCCATTCAGCTACAAAGTACTAAGCTTTAAAGCTATGGGTCATATAACTTATCTAATTGCTTATTTTCATTGTAAATAATTAACACTTTGCAACTAGCTTGCAAGGACATATCACTCAAGTTGGGATTACTGAGTCTAGTAAATTTGTGGGCCTCCTACATTAGAGACGGCATACTTTTATCTGGCCAAACATTAGAGCGCTTCTTTTTGTATCTGAATACAGATTTGTTATACCTCTTTTCCTGATGCCCAGAGTTTGAAGAGTGAAAAGGACACTGAATTTGAGAAGACATGCCACTTTTGAAGATCTAGATTAGAATGATGAAATCCATTTTTAAAATTCTCTTGTATCTCCCTCTTTTTATTGTTTTGGAATAATAGAAATCTGCAAGATTATTTTTTAATGTTTGTTTGTTTATTTATTTATTTATTTATTTATTTATTTATTTATTTTGAGAGATAGCATGAGCAGGGTAGAGGCGGGGTGGGGGTGGGGGGGTAGAAAGAGAATCCCAAGGAGGCTTCAAGCTGTCAGCGCAAAGCCTGATCTGGGGCTTGATCCCATGAACCATGAGATCATGACCTGAGCTGAAATCAAAAGTCAGACCCTCAACCGACTGAGCCACTCAGGCGCCCCTGCAAGTTACTTTTATATCCCTTGATTCATTTGGTTTTTACAATATCCATGGGAAGTAAAGCAGAGCATTGATTATTTTGCCCAACACATATTCATTGAGCACCTGTATTGTGGGTGTCACTACTCTAGGTTCTGAGGATACAGCAGGGAGTAAAACAAAGTCTACAATCCAGAGGTGAGGTCCAGACTGAAATGCAGATTTGGAAGTCATCCATGTAACAGTAGTCTAAAAAATATGGGACTGGATGATGCACCTAAGGAATGCTGCCTCTAGAATAGAGAAAATGCAGTTCAAGTGAGCTGCGATGTTTAAAGGTTGAGAAAAGGAAGAGGAATTAGCAAAGTAGATTGAGAAGGTACATCTAGTAAGGTCAGAAGAGAAACCAGAAAGTCTGAGTGGAGAAAGTGGTCTGGTGAGTCAAGAGCTGCTGAGAGGTTAGATAAAATGATGACTGAGAGAACACAGACCACTAGTATAGGAAACACAGAGAACACTGGATTAGGCAACATGGAGATTATCGGTGTCCTTGGAGGATTGATCAGACCAGCACAAATATAATCATCGTGGGAATGTGTTTGTAAGATTATGGAAGAGAGAAAACAGAAACACCCAGTATAAACTACTTCTCTAGGCATTGTAGTGTATATAGGAGCACAGAAGTGGGGGTAGTGAGTGGGTGTGTAGGCGGGTTGTGGGGCCAAGGGGATTTAGCTTGGGAAATAATACAGAATGTTATATGCTTATGGGCATTATTCACTGGAGAGGGAAAAGCTAATGAGGTGGGAGAGAGGAGGCTTATAGATGCCTCCATATTTCTTTAAAGTCATACTCTAATTCTCTCACTCCCCTCAGAATCTTCAATACATGTTGACAGTTAACATAATTGATTTCTCTCCAAAGTTTGTTACTTTAAAAGTATTTGAAACATCTAGAAGAGAATCATCGAAAGAAAAGGAACTTGCATTAAGCAGTTGTTTCTACACAGCTCTGCCTACAGGCAACACAGGAAGGAATGGGGTTAAGTTCATAAATCATTTTTTAAAGTTAAATTTTACTACCTTTACTTGAGTGTAGTGTTTGGTATATGCTCAATAGGAGATTTAACTTACTTGAGACATTTTCCTTCACACAATATTAGTTTTAATTGCCACAGATGATAATTATTTAATATTACAAGGCAGTTTTATAGAATGGGTTTTGGTATATACAAAAGAACCGATGCTTTAAGATAAAATGCTATGATAGATAGCTCAAAATTAAGTTGCTCCAGGGGCACCTGGGTGACTTAGTTGGTCAAGCATCCAACTCAATTTTGGCTCAGGTCATGATCTCATGGTACATAGGATTGAGCCCCTCTTTGGGTTCTGCACTTTCAGATTCTCTCTTCCTCTCTCTGCCTCTCCCCTGCTCGTGCTGTTTCTCTCTCTCTCTCTCTCTCAAAATAAATAAATAAACTTGAAAAAATTAAGTTACTCCAATAAACAAATGACAAATAGTAATCATTGTAATGGTGTAAAATTAAGAAAAGCTCTGATTTTGATTTGAATTTGAATTTTGTTCTCTTAAACCACTACAATTAACTTTGCAGTCAGAACAGCTTAACTGTCCAGTACTTTGTCTCCCACAGTTAATGTTTGGGTTTGCTGTGTTTCATCAGCTTTAGGGTCTATGTCTGCAAGGGCAGGACATAAAACACACCTTAGGGGTCTGGAATTTGAACCCAGCCTTCTAGCTAACTTCACAGAGAACACATTTGCATAATGTGCCAAAAATCCAACACTAAGAACATTATAGTTTCAGAACAATTGTCACTTCCTTTAGTAAGGATACTTGTGAATATTTTCCTAACTTGCTTGATATAAACATATTACAAACTAACTCTATGATTTCCTCAAGTGTTAGCTGTTTTCTCAATAAATGTTTAAGAGTCTCTATGTACACTCTGTTAGTTCTTTAACCTATGTCTGTAGTTGGGGGTCTCACTTCATTGTCCCATTCTAACTACAAATGATTCCAAGACCCTACAAAAAGAACAGGGGCCAGAAAGTCACATGTTGTTCCCAAATTGACTATGGACATGGAAGTTCCTGTAAAGAATACTACTCCTTATCTGCTTCTTAATCCAAAACCCTTGTAATACTAGTTTAGAATGATTAACACTATCAGAAAGGCTAAGCAGACTCTAATTCTCATATTGGTGATGGGATGAGTACATTTTAGGATGATTTCTTTTAAAATAAACACACATGAATACACAAACATAACTGCACTAACGCTGATTATAGATTATTTGATCTATTTTTTAAAGTTTATTTATTTATTTTGAGAGAGATAGCTTGAGTGGGGGAGGGGTAGAGAGGGGGAGAGAAAGAATCTCAAGAAAAACAATCCCAATGTCAGTGCAGAACCTGATGTGCAGCTCAAACTCAAGTGAGATCATGACCTGAACCAAAATCAAGTCAGACACTTAACCAACTGAGCCATCCAAGTGCCCCTATTTGATCTATGTCTTAAAACATGACTTTTTGTAGTCAAGATTTCCTAATTCAGTCTTACATGTATGTTAAACATTAAAAAAAATCAAAATTTCCTTCCAAATTTTCTGAAACTCAAAAATTTTGCCACTTCTGATGGGTTAGTCCATCAATTTTCAATATCATCAGTATAATAACCATACAATTAGGGTTAATGAGTCAGATAGGAAAAATATTATGAAAGGAGCGTATTGTATTGCTTCAAAAGCAATCAGTTGGTGAAGAGTTATTTTAAAACCAAATAGAGTATGTGCAGAATGCAAGTAACACAAGTGATTTTTTGAATTTTTAAAAGAAAAATATTTATGAAATCTAAGTGTCTGGACATAATAGGTTGGTAAGTACTCAATACATGCTTGGGAAGATTTTGGCAGATCTCTATGTTTCCCTTGGAGGCTGGCAGTAGTACTTAGGAGAATTAAATATATTATTATGGTTTAAAACAGCTCAGGTATGCAGCAACATGGATAAACCTAGAAGGTATAATGCCAAGTGAAATAAGTCAGATCAAGAAAGACAAATACTATATGATTTCACTAATGAGTAAAATCTAAAAAACAAAATACATGAATAAACAAGAAAGCAGAATCAGACCTATAAACACAAAGAATGAACTGATGATCACCAGAGGGAAAGGGTTGGGGGAATGGGCAAAATGGATGAAGAGGAGTAGGAGGTACAGGCTTCCCATTATGGAAAGAATAAGTCACAGGGATAAAAGGCACAGCATAATAAATACTGTGAACATAATTGTAACAGCACATGGTGACAAGCAGCAGATGCACTTATGATGAACATAGCATAACATATAGAGAAGGCGAATCACCATGTTGTACACCTGAAACTGACACTGTGTGGCAACTATACTCAAATAAAATTTTAGGAAATAAACAAATAAAATGGCTCAAGGATCTTAATTAGTGCATGAACATGTTTAAATATTTAGGGAAATCTAATTTGTCAAATTCAGAAGTTAATAGAGCTTTAACCAAAAACAACTAAACGTTATTTTGTGATCACAAAATGGAACAACATGTGACTGTGTGGCCCTTATTCTTTTTTTTTTTTTTTAATATTGACTTATTTATCTGTGTATTCATTTATTTATTTTGAGAGAGAGAGCCTGCGTGCATGAGCTAGTGGGAGGGAGGCAGAGAGGGAGAGAGAGAATCCCAAACAGGCTCTGCACTGTCAGCAAAGATCCTGATGCTGATCTCAATCCCACTAACCATGAGATCATGACCTGAGCTGAAATCAAGAGTTGGATTCTTAACTGACTGAGCTACCCAGGCACCCCTGGCCTTTATTCCTTCTGTAGGGTCTTGGAATTATTAGTAATTAGAATGGGACAATTAGATGAGACCCCTAACTCCAGATATAGGTTGAGGGATAATAATAATAATAAATAATATTAATAAAACATTAATATTAATAATTATTAATTAATATAAATATTGATTATTATTACTATTATTGCAACTACAGTTTAAGGCTTAGAAAACTCTAGGTTCTATTTCTTTAATTTCTTTAATTAATGGAGTATTAATTTAAATACAAGTAGTATTGAGGAGTGTTGCCTTACATATAAAGCTCCACTTAGATAATTAAAAACAAAACAAAACAAAAACAAAAACCAACAACCTTAATGGACATAAATTAATTTTGATGTCAGAAATATATCAAATTCATTTTACTAAAATACTAACTCTTTTCTTTTTACTCCAAATGAGTCAATCTGGCTAATTATATCAGCATTATTATAGTGGGGTTTTCTTGGATGTTTTAAAACGTTAATTTTATGATACTGGATAAATTAAGATAATATTGGATAATACTGGATAATACTGGATAATATTAAGTAAACAAATGAATGAAAATCTGAAATTATCCCTTAAAATTATGACCCCCACTAGCCATTTGCAGGCACTTGAAAACAAATATGGAGTCTTATGTTTGAAAATTACTTATAACAGGGGCACCTGGGTAGCTCAGTTGGTTAAGCGACCAACTTCGGCTGGGGGCTGGCGTCATGATCTCAAGGCTCGTGAGTTTGAGCCCTACGTGAGGCTCTGTGCTGACAGCTCAGAGCCTGGAGCCTGCTTCGGATTCTGTGTCTCTCTGTCCCTTCCCTGCTGGCACTCCGTATCTCTCTCTCTCTCTCAAAAATAAACATTAAAAATTAAAAAAAAAGAAAGAAAATTGCTTATAACAAATGAGAAGCATCTTAAGAGAAACATTATAAAACTGAAGACACTTCCTTCTCACCTCTCAAATTAATGTGCAACTACTACCAAAACGTCAAAAAAAAAAAAAAAAAAGGCAATTGTCCTTAGGAAAGAAAAGTATAACATCACTTAGGGCAACAATAAGCAGTTCAAAGTTTTAATTTATTATCCACTTAAAAACAAATATGCTAAAAATTAAAAAAAAAGTTACCTAGCTTTTACATGAATTTTACATAACTGAATCCAAATGAAAACTTTTTTAAATTAAGGAAAAACAAAGGCAAGAGAAAGCTAGAAAAAGCTGTTAGATGTCTTACATTCTATTCACTTTTTTGTTATGTAGTATCTTTCATATCTACTACAAATATATACTTCTTTGAATTCTTAAAGTTCTACAATTTTCTAGACACATGCAATAAATTAAAATTTGATCCTATCTACTGACGGGTTACTGCTGTGCATCTCATAATTTTAAATAGAAGAGTAATCAGCCAGAATCTGCAAATCAATTCCACTTAGCATACTATCATTAATTAACATTTAATGAATACCTGCAGGTGTATGCAGTAGTATTAGAAATCAATAACCAATTGCTGCTTGGGGACAGGTAGTCCAATTCATATATAATTGCCAACCTAAATCTGGCTAAGCTCTGAGTACAGATTGGGAAACTGATTGACATATATTGATAAACTAAAGGCAAGATTCCTAAAAAACACTCAATGGGAAATAACGGAGTATTTTTTTTCAAATGTAATGTAAGAAAGCTACCAAAGAGGCAATTACTATATGCTATCTTTCTGGATCTTTTCTATGAAGGGCGAGGAGGTGGAGGGAAGGGCATAAAGTAAGTGGATTGGCACATACATGTACCTTCATATACACCAATATAGAAAAAGAAGAAGAAAACATATAAAGCCAGTTACTTACTGGCTTTACAGTTCATAAACACCTCAAAGTTAGCAAACGCGATAATTTAGATAATAGAAAAACCTCACCGTATTCAGAAAATCTGAAGAAAGCAAGACTGAACTAACTATAATAGTTAAAAGATATTTCTTGAATAAATGAATAGAAATTGAAGAATTATATGACTCCATTCATTCAAAGTCATTACTTACTGCTCTTTAATATGCACATAAGCTAGACCTAAAATATATTGAAATTCATGTAGGGTAGACTTTTGGTTTTACAACATTTACAAAGTAACAAGTGAGCCAAGACAGGGGAAATTATTTGGTACCAATATTAGATACCAGCAGAGAACAACCATAAAAGGGAACTAATAGGATTACTTACTGCTGTAGGTGATCTACACCCAAGACATAAGTTATCATGTAACTCTAAACTGGAAAGTTATTTTGTTGATTTGTTTGTTTGTCTTTTTAATCTAGAGTTTTTCAGCCTAATAACAAGCCATTACTTTATAGCCCAGGTAATTATTTGGAATGAGAGTGCTCCTAGGACCTGCACATAATTATTGGTTCTTTTAATATATTATTTCATCAGTGCAAGTAACCTATGACGTAGGAATTATTGTGCCTGTTTCAGAGGTGATACAATAAAGCATCAGGGAGGTTTTGTTCATTTCTCAGTACACATAGCTAATAAATGGCACCGAACAGGGTTCAGTTTGACTCCAAAGGCCAATTTTCCTTTTCTATTACTCTTGTTTTTTTTCAGAGTCATGCTATGCTTTTTCATGACTCACCCTGTACTCTCTGCATAACATTTCCTTCTTCCTTTCTTTAATGAGATCTTTAAAGATCTTACCCAAATCAGAAGTCTTGCTGTCTCTACAAATAAAGTTGTTTCCTCCTTCCTGACTTCCACTGTATCCTGTATGTATCTCTGATATAGCATATGCAACATTATTTTGCAATTAAAGTGGGGTGGCATCATATAGGCATGTGACTTAGTGCATTCAACTATATATTTATTATATTTTTTAAAAAGAAAATAATCCTTTTAGTAGTATAAAATTTCAAGGATCAGGACAGTTTCTAATAAGAGATAATGTGTCAGATATAATTCATGTGCCCCTTCAAATACACTCTCTGCACTTTTCCACCCAGCTTCCTGCATGGGAACACTAACTTGTATGGATGATACCATAGAGGGTTTCCAACCTAGAGCTTCCCTTTGGGTTTGGCCAATAGGCAGTCATGGCAGGAGATAGGAGAGAGGAAGAAGTGTAAGATCAAGGTATTTATTTCCTTGACTTCATAACTCTGGGATTGCCTTGAGCTGGTTCTGTATTTTGACCAAAAGTCACTACAAACTTTTCTACATGGTACTCTTTTTTCTAAGTTCTACTAACACCTCTTTGCCATTGCCCCTTAGACCTCAGACTGGGAAAGCTCCTTCACTATTATAAAGCCCAAGTTATTTCACTGTTGTTTGTAATCCCCAAAAACCCCACCCACATTTTTGTAAGTAACACCTTTGTACAGAAACTTTCTTCAAATTATCCTAATTTGAGCGTGTCACCTTTTTCAGTTGGGACTCTGATTAATACAGTTAAGAGTAGATAACTGATTCACTTTGAACCCTTCAAATCACAACATTCTCCTCATTTCTAAAAGCCTAGATATGTAGTTACTTCAGTGCAAAGGAAAAACATAATAAACTTTCAGTTAGTTTAATGCCACACCTACTTAAATTTTATATACTTTCAAGACTGCGAAGGCACTGTGAGAAGTACAAAAAGAATTTATGATATGATCTCTCCACCAGGGCATTTTGATCTTATTAAGGATGTAAAGCATGAAATGAAGAAAATTATAAAGGCAGCATGAGCTGAACAGTCAGGTGCAGTCATTTATGATGCAGAGAATAAAAGGTATCATTTATTTATTATGGTTCCCATGTGCTCTGGACTTCCGCCAGCCTGCATCTAAGCTCTAAGAAGCTCCTCAACCCCTACAAGAGCATTCTCTTTTGTTTCACTTCCCTGAGCCTTTCTTAGCTTTTCCTTTTCTAAGTTCACTGAAAATAACTGCTCTATTATTAGAAGATCCCCAAGATAAAGATAGTAGAAACAAGGCATCACTTGTTGGATGAGTTCATATTGAGCAGCACTACGTGGCAACACAAAACTAGTTAAAAGCCATCGATGCAAAGGTGATTAACTCATAATTCTTATTCATAAGTGGTGTGCCACCTCAGAGTGGACATTAACAAGTATATGCACCTGCAATTCCTAATTCCAATAAAAGGTGGGGGCAAGTGGGTAAATGCAATGCTTACACATACGGGAACATACACACACACATACATATGTACAAACACACACATACACTTAATACATACACATGCTCACACACAGGTACACCTTTACTGGTAATTCTGAATCAGATAGGAATTCATTTGTACATGAGCTTATAGAAGAGAGAAAATATATAATGTTGAAAGTATCCAGGAAATCAGTCTCAAAAAGAGTATAAAGTGTAGGATCCTTGGTAAACATCAAAAGAATATTTCTTTTAATAGAATTCATCTGGATATGTCTACTTGGGTTTCATAAAGTGATTTGGGAGAGGAAAACATATTGAACATTTAAATGTATGTAAAATTTTAAATAAAATAAACTAGATGTGCGTGGCTGTCGATTTTTATGTTGGCAGCTATAGGAATACCAAATGATAAGTTGGCCACTGGGGGTGCTTTTCCATTTTCTTAGAACATAGAAATATATTTATTCTAGGAATATATTAACAACTACGAAGGAGCAAATTTGAAAATATTTTTCAAAGATTTTGAAAATCCAATATAGGAGCTCAGAGCTTGGTCAAGGCTCAATCTTTATTTCATAGCAAGTGTCTGAGCAAGCAAGATTTCTTGCATATCAGATTTAATTTTCTGTTCATTTTGCTTCTATAATGAAGATGAAAAAAGTAAGTTCCTGCATGCATAGTCAATCTCCATTTTCACCAATATGTACCCCCCATCAGAACTTTAACTTTCTTCTTATTTAAAATAAAAATAATAAAATATCTCCCTGATTCCTGAAGGATAGAGTGAGGGAAATCTGCCTTGGATATGGGCTCCTGTTTAAATATAGATCACGAATTTTATGTAGTTCAACCACATCTCCCTTATCCCTCCCTTTATGAAATGGCTATGAATCAATCTATTATTGACTTCTAATGATGCTTATAACTTTAATGCTCTATATTAAGCACTCAAAAATCTCAAATGTTAGTAATGATGCAACTTGGAGTTGTTTTATTTATGGTAAAATATAGGGTCAGTATGGTGATTTTTATGACACTATAATCTTCTATAGATCTTCTGAGCCTTCAGCTCATGTTAGTTTGTAGCGCCAAGATTAGAATGGTTCAAAATTTAAGGAGCACCAAAATAATCATTAATTGAGACAAATGCTATTTTAATAACATATTTAAAAAGACTAATATAAAAATTCATAATGAGAAAAACATCAAAATAAAGATCCTGGCCCTTTAGTGGGAATATTGTCAACCCCCAACTAGTATGTTCTTTCCAAACCCCCATTTCTTCTAAGTAAGCACACTCCCTGCCTTCCAGATGACATGGTTGTCACTATTTACCCAACTATGAGATACAACACAGAATGGTATAAGCAACTTCCTTATATGAATAATGTGTTTTACTATGCTGGACAAATCTATAATGTGTACTTTATATGCTAGTAGTGGTTGCCATAATTCTGAAATATTTGTGGTAGGCTTTCACTATCTTTCTTTTGTAAGAAAAATGAAAAAAAAAAACAAAGCAAGCCTGTATATCTCTCTTTATTATAAGCCTCCTGCATATAAAACAGCTCCTGGACTAAATAATGTCTTTACTCTCTAGCACCAGGTTAAATACAGCTTAGCAGTGACCTTGGTGCCAAGATGAAATAAGCCGATGACCTCATTTCAGCTCCTTCCTGGCAGATGTCCAGTGTACTAATTGGCACCCAGGTGACAGCATTATGAAGCCAACCAAGGTGAATCAAATGTGAAAAGTAATCCATATACACAATTTCAGATCATCTACATACATGAAACCAGGAATATTAAGTTTTATTTTGTTTTACTTCACTACTTATGAGGAGGATACTGACAGTCCTGCTATCATTATAATTTAGCATAAAATGCTCTTTGTGTGTATTTAGGAACAAGGGGCAACAATGCGCTCGTGCACAACATAAGCTCAGGAAGAAGACTAATGTTCAAAGGAAACCAAATGCAAGGGGATCTTCTCTCCACACAACACATGGAAGCATGGCTTTCCATTTATCTGTTCACATTTTCAGGGAATTTCACTGAGTGAAGAGCACAGAGGTAATTTCTAAAAGGGAAGAAAGAATTAGAACAAGAGAGGATGGGGCAGACAAAGGAAGAAAAATGGGGAGAGAGTGAGAAGTGTGAATATAGACATAGTATGTAAAATTCCATTATTACAACTTTATTTTTTAAATCACTCCAAGCAACTGATAATTTTTTCTATAAGTATAAAAGAATTTGAAGAAAATTTCTTTTACCCAAATGAAATCATGCTCATAAAGTATCTAGTTTAGAGACTAGCCCATAAGACCTGAAAACATGCTAGCTAACAAACTGCGTTCCTTTTTCCTCCTTTCTTGAAGGTAAAATTAGTGATTCTTTGCCTTCCTTTTTTAATAATATTTTCCAGTGCTATGGAAATGACTCCTTCCTTAGAATTGTGACTGAATCTCTATCTTTAGACCCAGAATGTCTCTAATATTTTTCCTATGGAAGGAAAATGTAAATTAAATATGATCCAAACCTCTTTAAGGATATTACATTAAATTAAAAAGAAAAAAAAAAACAAGTAACTCATTTTCACAAAGTCTCTGTCCCTCCTGAGTATAATTTTAGGTCTGTTTCTACAACTAAAGATAACAACTAAGCATTTATAGTTCCTTTTTTTTTTTTTTTTTTACCAATCCATTTTTAAAAGTCTTGTGATGTGAAAAGATCACTCACCAGCAAAGTGCATTTGCTTACAAACTTCAGTTCAGCAGATATTTAATAATACGGTAATAAGAGAACTTTTAGTAGTTTACTTCAGAGAGATCTATTATTCCTTTCAGGGAATTATCATCTAAAACACTGAAATCATTTTCCTTTATTGATTGATTGATTGATTGATTGATTGATTGATTTCTTCCTAATCCTTTCATGCAATAAGAACATAAATCATACAAAAATAATGTGACTCTTTAGTATTTCATTTTTAGATGCCATGTTAGGTAATCAAAACATTCCATTTATAGGTCTCAAAAAAGAAAAAGTAATTCTCAATGGCCTTGAAAGTTGCACATTCTCAAAGCTGTCATAATGATATTGCATTTAAAAGCAGTACTGATGTAAATAACAATTTGAACTTTGTCAAATTCTATTTAGTAGAATTTCTCAAAGACATTCTGGAGAAAATAGGTTTTATGGTCTAGTAAAAGATAATGTGATGAAAATATCATCCAGGATCAATTACATTGGAGAAAACATAGGTTAAGTCCAGTTAAACAGGATTTCTTCTCTTCAGGACTTCTGAGTCTTAAAAAGTTAGAAATGTTCTAGAAAACTCCAGGAAAAGATAATATGCAAAGGATTCCTTACACACTTGACTATGGAAACTTTTCTTTGCAAATTATCTCAAGGGATTTGTATTTTATGGAATATACCTTTGCTTCTTAATGTCAGTCACTATATTGTACTGATGTTTGGAGCGCACATAAAATCTGGAGAGTGTTTTAAACAATTGGGGTGCCTGGGCCATATTTCA
Organism: Panthera uncia; assembly: GCF_023721935.1. Classification (NCBI taxonomy): domain Eukaryota; kingdom Metazoa; phylum Chordata; class Mammalia; order Carnivora; family Felidae; genus Panthera; species Panthera uncia. The sequence continues at coordinate 69,236,197 of NC_064811.1, read as the reverse complement.
GATCAAGTGAATCAGAATCGCTGGGGACACAGCCTAGAAATTCATATATATATTTTTAAGTTTATTTATTTTGAGAGAGACAGAGACAGCGTGAGTGGGGGAGGGGTAGAGAGAGGGAGAGAGAGAGAGAGAGAAAGAGAGAGAGAGAGAGAGAGAGAGAGAGAGAGAGAATCTCAAGCAGGCTCCACACTGCCAGCACAGAGCTCGACGCAGGGCTCGAACTCACAAAACTGTGAGATCATGACTTGAGCCTAAACCAAGAGTTGGACACTCAACAACTGAGCCACCCAGGTGCCCAGAAATTCATAATTTTAAAGGAGTTCCTAAAGTAATTTTGATGTTTTAAACATCCTAGTTTGCCCCCTAGTTTGTGTATTTGTGTGTTTTAAAGAATGCTCCAAACTAAGCAGTTTTAAGCCTTGAAGTTGTACATTGCATTAGCTTCTTCACATTATCAACAGTGGAAATTTTCAAGCATATCTCTTTATGTGGTAAATTTTGTATAACTAATATTTACTGAAATAAGCCATCTGATATCACTACTTTTGGAAAGAATACACCAAAATGTGACTGCTATACAAAAGAAGAATCTTGAGGCAAACAAACTAGAAGATTTGTAATAAAAAAAATTAAAAGCCTGATTTTTTTTGTTGTTGTTCAGCATGCTTTTTTTTTTAATTTTAATTAGTTAACATACAGTGTGATATTGGCTTCAGAAATAGAATTCAGTGATTCATCACTTGCATACAACACTCAGTGCTCATCACAAGTGCTCTCCTTAATGCCCATCACCCATCTAGCCCATCTCCAACCTACCTCCCTCCATCAACCCTCAGTTTGTTCTCTGTAGTGAAGAGTCTCTTGTGGTTTCTAAAAGCCCATTTTAAATTGCAATAGCTTAGGGGCAGTAAAATCAAATCTAATACACAACAGTGTTCCTAGCATTGCCACAGTTGCAGCATATATCAGAAGATTTTTAGATTTTAGATGCTTTGACCAAACACCAAAGTGTTCAGTTAATTAGAAAAAAAATTTGACCTCGCTCCCCTTTCTCACATGGAGTATAAAAGTGCACAAAAAAGTGCATTTTTTCTTATGTAAGAAAAAAATGAAACACAATGTTTTTTATCTTTTCAATAAATCAGAAGGAGATATATTTTCAATAAACTCTCAATTACATCCTCAGTTGATTATTCTTAAAGCATTCATGAAAATAACCTGTTTACTGGAGAAAACAAACAAACTGGGATACAGGATAAGACAGTTAAACTCCCCATCAAAGCCCAGATCAGTTCAACTAGAAAATTTTAAGTTTTTAACAATTTCAAAACTCTGGTCACATTTGATTGGGTTTGTTTGCATTCTGTTTTAGACAGTACTGATGGACTTTTTAAAAACAGGTTTGTGACCCAGCCCAAGGGGAACAGGTTACAAATAAAAGACAACCTATGATTACCAGACCATGATTGCCAGAGCATGGAGGTTTTATTTTCTTCTCTCAGCCAACCTTAAAAATGAATGGACAGTCAAAGCTGGCAGGTTATTTGAGACACAGAACTATGGTGTTGTATCAACCTACATCAGAATGTAGAAGTGTGAAGGCACTAGATCCACTCACTGTGACCATTTGGAAACAAAGCTTCCTGGGAAAGAAGATACCATAATCTCGAAATGAGGCAGATAGTAGGTTTCAATAGTTAACCCTGTGCACTGAGTTTATGGAGATTTTAAATATCTTCAGGAGTCTCCACAACAACGGAAGTGTTACATATTAAAAAGGTCCTGAAGAATAGGGTTCAGTCAATATAACCCAAATGGCATTTATAGTTTGGTAAATAGATTATCAACAGAATGAACCATCTCCTCTGGTTAGTAAGGCTAAAATAAATATTTACTTCTTGTTTGGCAAACAAATTAGCTGCAAGCTGAACATTCTTGAAAGAGCAGTACTACATGAAAGTTGTTAAAGCAACCAGTAAGTTATTTGGCTTAATTACTTTCCCATATATGTTCTCAAGTTCCTTGCTGAGTAAATAAAATGCATCTCTCAAGAAGGCAAACTATCCCCTAACAAATGTTCTTGATCCTAGTCAAGTTTTCAACATGCTATTATGTTTAGGATTCTAAAACACTGTGTAAAAATCTGCTCACCTATCAAATGTTCTATTATGTCTACTACATCCACTGTACCTAGTCTACTATATGACAGGTAATTGGACCATGAGGAAGGGGATTGTATGGTTCCAAGGTTCTTGTCAGTTATATTTTTTGCTCCTTGGTTTTCCATAATGGATCGTGACAAGAAAAAAATCACCATAACTTTCTGAATACTTTGCTTTTAATATGAGGGAGTAACAGTAAGTTAAAATGAAGGCAGATCTTTGTGACATGAAAAAAAAATCTTAGATTGGTGTGCAACTTGGACTGGCAAATCATTTATTTTCCCATGTTTTTCCAATATATTTCTAGTGCCAAAAATAAATTAGAAAGTATGACCTCCATAGAAGTTCAGTAATTTGCCCTGAAAAGATTTCTTTTGCTCAAGAGAAAATAAGGTGACTGCACTCAGCAAGTTAAAGTATGCATCAACAGTGACAGGTTAACTTTGCCTTTAAGAATGTAGGGCAGGTTTCCAACTGAGAGCGTGTATTGTGAATGCAAACAAAAGAGAAGAACAATAGTTATTGTATACCCTCCCTATGCCAAGCCACGTGCTTGGCATTTCCACACACTTCATTTAATTCTCACAATAACACTGCAATGTATATCTTATAATGTCTATTATACAGATGAGATGACTGAGGTTTATAAATACTGACTACTTGACTGCCATCCAAGTCACTTGTCTGTAGACAAGACACTGACAGTCACTGTGCTCAATTTTCTCAATAAATGAGAATAAGACTATTCTTCATGGCTTCATTGTTTTAAATAAGTGACAGTTACATGAAAAGGTCCACATAACCTTGGGTTTGCTCCTGGTAATGGTACTAATTAACAAGAACACATTTCAAGGAAGGCAACTTAATTTTGTTTCAGACCACATGTTACTTTGGCTTCTCCAACTCAACCACTCTGAATATCACAAAGTCTCCCTTTACTATTCCTGACCTTTCCTTCTTCCTTCCCAAGCACAAAAGTGCTACCAGCTACCAACTTCCACTCATAATTCCTCTCTCTGTAGCCAATTACTTGTATGCTTTAATCTCTCTTGTTCCTAAAAATGTAATAGGTAATCTAGGGGGAAAAAGAGATGAAGATGAAGAAAACTTGGGAAATGTATATAACACTATATCCCCCCCACCCAAGAGATGCGCAATGTCATAAGGTACATCAGCATATTAAAAAATTGTCATATGCTGGCATTTTCTAAGTCTAAATGATCTGAAAACATTTATTCCTTACCTTAATTATGGACATTTGTCTGAGGGACTCAGTCTCACTAATACTAATATTTTGTATTATACACATATAAAGGTTTCAAATCTGTTGACACTGAAAAGTCTTACATTACCAGTAAGACCATAACATACACGCATTTGAATATCACCACCAAACTCTCCTTAGATGACTTGGTAGGGAGACGTGTGTTTAATTCAATCATCATATTTTTGTATCAGCACAACATACTGTGTGTAGAAAGTTGAGAGTCATGTAGGAACTATCGTTGTTCCTCTTTGGAGCAAAATCTACTGTACTTTCATAGGGGATTAGCAACATCTTTACCCTGACTTCTCCCAAGAAGATAAACGACCCCTATGAGGCCAGCAGGATTACTCATGAAAGTTAAAAATGAAGTTATAGACAAAGTTTTGCCAAATATGGTGAGAAGAATAAAAGAGGAAAAAAAAGAAACAGAACAATAAAGAGAGATGAAGACAGATTGAATCTTGAGATTAGCTGTATGCCACAAAAAATAGACTAATTCTAGAGTACTTACTCTGAAGTTTATGGATAAGGAAAATTCTATATACCTCAGCATATCTAAATATAGGACACAGAAGTTCTGCAGTCTTAATATAATAAAAAATATAATAAAAAATAATTTACAAGGTTTTTTCACTACTTTTTATCTCACCAATGCATTGGATAACCAATGTTCTCTATTTCCTTCTGTAAAACAGGTTTATTGTTACTCATAGCACCCTAAATTTTGTGTCTAATTTCTTTCTCATATGGCTGCCCAATTCTACTCTCACCAGCTTGGTAAGATGTGTTTGTTGCCAAACCCAGTTGTGTAAGTTATATTTGTTACAAATGCCACTAAAAGTCATTCAGTCAAGAAACTTGCAGGACTTGCTGTATGTGAGCATTTCCCAAACTTAGTTAATCTGAAAACATTTAGTACCTCCCAATACCTATGGACAAATGGTCAAAAGAACTTCATTTCATAAATATTATTTTGTGTGTGTACAATATTAAGTGTCCAAATGTGGATGTGAGAACAAAGAGAGATACTTCCCCAAGAAGGTAGTTTAATGCTTTGCTATACTGAATTTACATAAAATAAAATTACTATTTAATAAGATATGGACAAAACAACAACAATTATTGGTTTAAAAAATCATACCTTATATGTCAGTGTTTACAGATGACATGACACTACATCTAGGAAACCCTAAAGACTTCACCAAAAACTACTAGAATGATAAATGAACTCAGTAGAGTTGCAGAATACAAAATTAATATACAGAAATCTGTTGTATTTATATACACTAATAACAAAGTAGCAAAAAAAGAAATTAAGAAAATAAACCCATGCATCAAAAAGAATAAAATACCTAGGAATAACCTTAACCAAAGAGGTGAAAGGCCTATACTCTGAAAACCATGAGACACTGATGAAAGAAAGTGAAGATGGAACAAATGAAAAGATTTACATGCTCACAGATTGGAAGAATTAATATGCCCACACTACCCAAAGCAATTTACAGATTCAATGAAATCTCTATTAAAATACCAATGACATTTTTCACAGAACTAGAACAAATAATCCTAAAATTTGTACAGAACCACAAAAACCCTTGAATAGCTAAAGCAATCTTGAGAAAGAAGAACAAAGCTGGAAGTATCACAATCCCAGATTTCAAGATATACTCTAAAGCTATAGTAATCAAAACAGTATGGTACTGGCACAAAATAGATGGATAGATCAACAGAATAGGACAGAGGGCCCAGAAATAAACCCACACATATATGGTCAATTACTCTGTGACAAAGGAAGCAAAAATATACAATGGGGGAAAAAGACAGTCCTTTTAAAAAATGATGTTGGGAAAACTGGACAGCTACATGCAAAAGCATGAAACTGGACCACTTTCTCACACCATATACAAAAATAAACTCAAAATGGATTAAAGACCTAAATGTGAAACTTGAAATCATAGAAATCCTAAAAGAAAACATAGGCGGTAATCTCTTAGACATCAGCCTTAGCAATTTATGGATACATCTCCCCAAGCAAGGGAAACAAAAGGAAAAATAAACCATTGGGACTACATCAAAATGAAAAGTTTTACCACAGCAAAGGAAACCATCAACAAACCAAAAAGGCAACTTCCTGAATGGGAGAAGATATTTTCAAATGACACATCCATTAAGAGGCTAATATCCAAAATACATAAAAAACTTACATGACTCAATGCCAAAAAAAACTAACAGTCCAATTAAAAAACAGGCAGAGGACAAGAATAGACGTTTTTCCAAATACATACAGATGGCCAACAGACACACAAAAAGATGCTCAACATCACTCATCATTGGAGAAATGAAAATTAAAACCACAATTAACTATCACCTCACACCAGTCAGAATGGGTAGAATATCAAAACAACAAGAAATAACAAATATGGGTGAGGATGAAGACAAAAGGAAACCCTCATGCACTGTTGGTGGGAATTTAAATTAGTGCAGCCACTGTGGAAAACAGTATGGAGGTTCCTCAAAAATTAAAAATGGAAATACCATATTACCCAGTAACTCCACTACTGGGCATTTACCCAAAGAAAAAAGGCAAATTTGGGCATTTACCCAAAGAAAAAAGATATATGCTAACTCAAAAAGATACATGACTCCTATGTTTATCACAGTGTTATTTACAATAGCCAAGATATGGAAACAACCTAGAGTCTACTAATAAATGAATACATAAAGAAGATGGGGCATGCATATATACATAATGGAATATTAGTCATAAAAAGGAACGCGATCTTTACCATTTGTGACAACAGGGTTGGACCTAGATGGTATTATGCTAAGTGAAATAAGTGTAATAGTGAAAGACAAATTGATATGATTTCATGATTATGTGGGATCTAAAAAACAAAACAAACAAATGAATAAACAGAGTTTAAATACATAGAAAAAACTGGTGGCTTCCAGAAGAGAGGTGGGTGGGAGGATAAGCAAAATAGTTAAGAGGATTAAGAGGTATAAACTTCTAGTTATAAAATATATAAGTCATGGAGATATACAGTACAGCATAGGGACTATAGTCAGTAAGATTGTAATAATGTATGGTGACAGATGGTGATTACACACATACATACACCCAAAAAACATAACTCAATATAGTTGGCTTTAAAAACAAATCATAACAATCTAGAAGGATTCTGAGATTACAGTAGTTTACAAATGTACATTGTATAAATGAATCTGGAAATTACAAGTGGTAAATTATAGGAGCAATTTACAAAGATAAGGGGAACACCAATCATTTGACTCCTCCTCAAAGAAAATAACCTGATTTCACAACCAAATCAACAAAGGCATTTACACTTAAATGTTTTAAATTGATAAAATAGAGTCTATATTATACATGTACTATTTCATAGCTCCCTGCTTTCACCAAAATTTTAAGTGGACCAATAAATTGAACATCTACAGTCCAAATGTGGTAAAGATGGCTGCAGTTGATGCTATGCAAATTTATCTTGTGAGTATCTGTCTTTTTTTCTAGAAGAAGTTGTCCTTTTCTGCCATTGCAAGAGAAAAATCAACAGTGTGGAGTTCAAACCTAAGTGCGGTTTGGAAGATTGATTTTGTTCAATATAAAGGCATCAGGCCTGGAAGTCCAGCCTCAGCATTTTTGGGCCCCAGGGGAATCTCATGACCTTGTGAAGCAAGGAACACTTTCTTCTGTTTGAAGAACATATAAGTATTAGAAATAATCTGCAGGATAAGGCAAATTTAAATTCTGCACGTTACTTAGTTTTGCATGTAAATGCATGTTAACTGTGCTTGCTGCATACTCCATTCCTACCCAAACTCTCTCGAAATGATCAGCCAATGCTGCTGAATCCATTCTGAATAGTTCAGAGAAGAAAATATACTGACAGAAAGGAAGGTAAATTGTAAGTATATAGATCAGCAGATAGAGATCGTGAAACAACACTGTAGACAAGCATATTAAGTTTTGTATTCAATAATTTCTATGATTACTCCAATTTTGCTTTAGACCACAGGTTGACAGCATAAACATTTTAATATACACATTCTGTTTGTTCTTGTGGTTTCTTGGTTATGGTAGCCATTTTAATGTTGTAAAACATAGTAGACATTACTACATTAATATTTTTATGATTTTAATTATTCTGTGGATATCCTTATTATCTGAGGTGCATCCTGTTTTTAAAATAACATTTTGATGGGGGCACCTGAGTGGCTCAGTCAGTTAAGCAGCTGACTCTTGATTTCATGTCAGGTCATGATCCATTGGTTTGTGAGATTGAGTTCCAAATCAGGCTCCACGTTGACAGTGAGGAGCTGGCTTGGGATTCTCTCTCTCCCTCTGTCTCTGCCCCTCTTCCTCTCATGTGAGCACGTACTCTCCCTCTCTCTCTCTCAAAATAAATAAATAAACTTAAAAAAATAACATCTTGATGGATATGGACTACTTTTAAATAGTAGTATATATTACAAATGAAAATACTGAAGTTCAGGGATTTTTTGGGATTTGGGACAGCATTGAAAAGAAGCTACACTTTTAATTTACTGTTTGGTTTAAATTTAGTTTCACCTGGGAGTTAGCCAGATACTATCTCAAAGTTTATTTTGTCTCCAGAATTTATTATTTTTTTGTCACATAATATTATTTTTGCCTTATGTCTTTACCACTGGATATTATCTTAATAGTCCTTCACCTTAAAAAAACAAAACAAGACACTTCTGTGTCTTCTTTTTCCTTATTGATTTGGCTCCTGCATAATAGTCAAATAAACAGTAAAAACAAGAAATAGTGACCTCTGGAAGTCTGTGAATAAAGCAAATATAGGAACTGAAATTCCCACTGCATAGTGCTGGCAACACAGACAAAGTCATTTACTGATTAACTGACCTTGTCCCATATGCAAGGGACTTAAAAATCTATTTCGGTTACCAATATGGTTTTGTTCTCTTCTTACTTGCATTCTGTAAATGCATTTCAAGCTATCTGTCTAGTATAGAAAAAAATTTTCCCCCCAAATTTTTTTTTTTTCTTTACAAAACTGGAGTTTCCCAAAATGAAGCAAAGAGTTTTAACATTAAATGCATTTACCGGTAAGCTTGTGCTTAAAAAATTCCCAGAAAAGTTGCGCAATTAATTTTTTTTAAATTTATTTTGAGAGAGAGAGGGCAGGAGAAGCAGAGAGAGAGAGAGAGAGACAGGGAGAGGGAGAGAATCCCTAGCAGGCTCCACACTGTCAGTGAAGAGCTGGATTTGAGGCTTGAACTCACGAACCATGAGATCATAACCTGAGCCAAAATCGAGAGTTGGATGTTTAACCTACTGACTCACCCAGGTGTCTCATAATTATTTTTTTTAATGCAGGATTCAACAGTTACACCCTGAGCCATTAAAAAAACAGGCACATATTAAATCCCTATACTCTAATTGGAATAACTAACATTTTTCTGGATGTTTGTATTTTCTTAAGAGAAGTAGAGAACCAACAAGTTCCCAGCTCTGCCTACTGTTCAACTATCCTGGTTTGATGTGTTTTTGAAAGTCCATCAGTCTTTTATTCACATTCACATCCTGACATTCTTTTTTTGAATGATTTACCAAATGCATCTTTAAATTTTACATGCATCTTAGACTAACTGTGCTCAGAAAGGGCATCTCATCAGTGGCCGGCTGAGGCAGTCGTCTTGTTCCTTAATCAATGAAGAGTGAGCAGCCATGTGGATATAAATATATAGCTAATAAAAGGGTATGTGAACCTTTAGGCACGCAGCTGCTAGTGGTCTGTGTAAAGGGCCAAGGAATAAAATACTGATGTCAATTCAAGCAAATCATGTGGAAGTTTTATCAGATAGCCCTGTGTGCGGCAGTCATGTACCACTGGGAAATTGCTGAAACTCCTTGAGTCTACCTTCTCCAAGTGTGAGCTGGAGATGGCTTATTTCTACTGACAGTTCTTCAAACAAGAGTATAATATAATTTGCTAAACAACAAAAAACAAATACAACAGCCATAATAATAGTTAATAAGAAAATATTTTGAGGAAGACAGTAGTAATTTAACATTTTTTGGACATAATTTTATTTCGTGACCTTTCCCCAAAATGAAACAAAACAAAACAACAAAACCATTTCATCCCACAAGCCCCACCCCCAACAATAAACAAAAAAAATCTACTCCCATAAAAATTGTGGGTGGTAAATTGCTTTAGAGGCAAAATGTTGTATGCCTGCTCCATCTTTACCCCCACCTCAACCCACAGTGAACATACACACACATACACAAGACTATCCTCACTTGTCTTGTTCTGCCTATCAATTTGACTGCTCATCAAGTTGAAGTAAAAAGCAGGAAAATTAGAAAAATATAGGAAGAAGAATAGTGATGAGAAAATATCATAAAGAATGAGGGAGATGAATGAGAAAGAACAAGGCAGATAAAGAAATGAAAAAGACAGATGAGAGCCACAGAGAGAGAGGAGACGGGAAAAGCTGTGCCTTAGTGTTAATATTGATGATAATGTTAATTCATATATAGGGACCCACAAAATGGCGGCCTCCCCAGTGGCTCAGCCCACATCACAAATCTAAACCTAAGTCAGCCTGCACTTACAGGAAACACCTCACTGTGGAGGAAATCTGATACCATTCATAATTCTACAACGCAGCTTTAGCTAGCTTACCTTACTTACCCTAGAAAACAGGACTGCCAGCCTTATCAGGAAATCCCTGACCCCCAAGCCAATCACACCCTGTTTCCCCAGCATGGTTCCTATTGTTCTGTAAAACTTACTCTTCCCTTAGGAAGAGATCTCTACTGCTTGTAGGCAATGTATTCCCCTAATCCATGGTTTGTTTGCCCTTGAATAAAAAAATATCAATTTCATCACTAAATTGTTTTAGTTGTGTCATTTGACATTGGTTAATCATCCTTTTGAATTCCCTGTGAAATACTGTCTTCAGTTCTTTAGATATTTGTATCCTGGTAAATTATCTGATTTGTATTATAAAATCAGTTACTTCTTCTTTTAAAGTAGGAATAATAATATTACTATATAATTCTTTAATGTTGGCCTGTAGACAGACGACTGAACCTGATAATATCTTGGCGTCACGTTTACCACTATGATCAATAATCTATGTTGATGAAGGAAAGCTGGTACACATATACATTACTTAAATAAATTCCCAATACAGCATAGATTAAAAACAGAAAAAGTCAACAAGCAACAATAAAAGAAACCACCCTATTCATATGAAATATATAGAGTGACTTTTCCTCACGTTTGTTTTTTGACTTAATATTTACTTCAAGTGGGTAGTGATTCTGCCTGAAAACTGATCAATGTTCACACTAGCACTCAGACTGACAGCATGGTGGAGCTGAGATTTGTTTGATGTGTCATCTGACATCCTTTCAAGAAAGAACTCATCCTGTGGCAAGAGAGACTGAGAGAGCCACGTCTGTCCTGTGGGAATGGGTCATTTTTGAAGAAGGGAAAGAGATCACGTGGTATAGTGCACACTGCCCTTCACTTGTATTGTCCTCACTATGATAAACAGGCAACGCCAAAGGTGAAAGCGTTTCAATAAAGACAGGATAAAATCTAAAATAGAGTTTTTTCTTTTTTTAAAAATTTATTTATTTTGAGAGAGAGAGAGAGACAGCAATCAGGGGAGGGGCGGAGAGAGAGATAATGCCACGCCTGTCCCGCACTGTCAGCTAGGAGCCCAACATGGGGCTCAATCCTACAAACCATGAGATTATGACCTGAGCCCAAACCAAGAGTCACACGTAACCAAATAAGCCACCCAGATGCCCCTAAAATAGATTTTTAAACCAAACTTTATGAAAGGTTTTGAGAGTTCAAAGAAGCTCGAAGTATAGCCAGCACTCACAGGGTATAAAGTGTTCATCTACTGCTGGGGCATGCTAGGCCATGAAAAAGATAGAATATCTTGAGCAGCAATCCAGATCAATCTGTATTTGAATCAAGAAATGATGAGGCACCTGGGTGGCTCAGTCAGTTAAGTGCCCAACTTTGGCTAAGGTTGGCCAAATCATGATCTCATGATTCATGGCTTCAAGCCCTATGTCAGTCTCTGTGCTGACAGCTCAGAGACTGCAGGCTGCTTGGATTCTGTGTCTTCCTCTCTCTCTGTCCCTTCCCTGCTCACACTCTGTCTTTCTCCCTCTATCTCAAAAATAAACATTAAAATTTTTTTTAAAAAGAAATGAGAAGACATTGCATTTAAGTGGCATTCAAAAGAGATCCTCAGAGTGGAAGCAATGACAATTGCAATATTGGAATCTGAGAGGACAATTGAAAGCATGAAACACTGCTGGGCCTCTGAGCATCTGTATAGGAGGAAGTAGTAAAGGGGCAAGACACCTTGGGAGAGAGCAGCTTTAGCCCAAATCTCCCCAATAAACAAACAATTAAATGAATGCATGGTGCTTGCTACACAAATCAAACTTTAAGAAGAGTAATCTAGCACCCCTTTGTGGATACATTCTACCTATGAACCGCTTCTACAAAATTCAGTGAAACAGTGTTAGAGAGACCAGAAGACTAGAATTCCCAGCATGCAGTTGGGGGAGAGGGATTTAAATAACCATTGTTTTCTTGGTAGGACGTGGCCCCGAGAGAAATAGATGGAAGTTTCTTCAAGATTGAGGGAGAAAATTCTTTTAAAAAGGACAATAATAAGCAAGTAATTAAATACTAACAGTAAACCTAAAAAAGGTAATATTAACCTGACAATTGCATAATGCTGTTGGTAACCCAATGTCAACAAAATAAACTGCAGCAAACACTTGTTATATTTGTACCACTTCATTAAAACTTAGTAATTTGGCTGAAATATCCCACCAAATACTCCAATTATTTAGCTATACCTGATGTCAAGAAGTATGTGCTTAGGAGTGGGGGATCTTTTTGTTCTTGAATTTTTATTTCAATAAAATATTATGCTTATGGATTTAGTCACAGAAGCCATTAACTTTATATTGAAATACTCTCTACCATGGAATTAAGGTAATTGATCACTACATACTGTGAGATCTACATACAACCTCTGGAAGAGAGAAATGACCTATAAATCTTTCAGACAGGTTTTGGGAACTGGCATTAAATTTCCATATTATCAGGCAGGCAGCCTAAAAACAATAGCAAAATGCTAAGAAATAAGATGCGAATGGCCCAGCACTAAGCTTTTTGAGGCTGATTTGTTGATCGTTAGTTTTCCATATGCTACTTAAGCAAAATTCCCATCTAATATTCTTCATACACTGTACTATTTGTGCCTAGAATTATCTCGGATTTCAAAAGTGATACAGATAGAAGTCAGGCTGGATAAATATTAAGGAATTTGAAATTAGAAATATGAATTCTGCCATAAACCTGATATAGATCACCCATATCAGAGTTGCTACACACACACACACACACACACACACACACACACACACACACACACGGAGAGGGAGGGAGAGAGGGAGGGAGGGAGGGAGGGAGAGAGAGAGAGAGAGAGATCTCCCTACAAAGATTTTTTCCCAGGAAAACAAACAGAAAAGAATGAAAAAAAAAAAAACCAAAAAACATAAAAACAGCTGCTCAGAGTTCATGGGATGAATTCCATGGTCATTTGCATGAGTCTTTCTGAATGTCCTGTTGGCTGGAGCCCAGGTGATATTCTTTGAAATAAATGCCTTTAACATGAGAAACTAGTCAGAGCATGAATAAATTTCCATGGGCTGTGCCAGTTCTGGTTCTAAACTCACCAATGTAAAATTCTCCATGGAGAGCTACATAAGCTGGCAGCAATAAATGAACAAATTATGTCCTATATTTTGAGCAAATTATGTCCTATATTTTGATTCTTTACCAATTCTCTGTTTTGTCTCCTGCCTGTAAACATTTTAATGAATAATGTGGGGTTTGGTCATCAGTTGTCAAATTCCTAAGTGATTCAACTTTGCATAGAGTTGACACAGAAAGATAAGCAAAATTTCCACCGTCAATCACGCTGTCTGATGTGGATGAGCCTGTTGAGCCTTCAAAGACCAACAGAAGAATGCTGGTCATAGAGGAAGAAAAGGAAAAGAGAGTGAACTATATATATTTTCCATGAAACCTCTTGTCACTTTTCTGGCTGTTTTTCCTCATTCTACTCTTTTGGTACATACTCCTTTATCTTCTCCATAAATAGTGACCTCTTTTTGTGTGAGCATCTTTCTGATCTCATTTGTTACTGTAAACCTGACTATTAACCCTGTGATGGTTCTTAATTTTCCATCTACAGCTCTCATGTAAACAACAGATGTACTATATTGACTCCAAACACAGAACATCCCTAAATAAGAATCATCAATTTCACTCCAAACTTGCGTTTCTTCTTGCCTTTCTTATCTTGTTTGGAAGTTACTCTAGTCCCATTGTACAATTCTTTAATCTCCCTGCTGAGGCCCCAGACCTAATCAGTCACTTAGTCTTGTTAATCCTACCTCCAGAATCTCTTTCCAGTTCACACCTCTCACAAACTGAGTCCCTCTGCCCTAGCTCAGGCTGTCAGTATCTCTCACCTAGATGTCTACAACTGTCTCTTCACAGTGCCCCTGTCTCTGATATCTTCCATCAGCAATTCCCCGCCACACTGACCCCAGGCAGTCTTTAGGATAGACATTTGTGAAGTGTGTGCTTACTGGTGTCTGTCTACCCTGCTATGGGGATTTAGAAGTGAATGAAACAAAGTTCCTGCCCTGATGGATTTTATGAGCTATTGTCAGAGATATAATTTGATAATTCCTCTGATTAAAAACCTTTGATAGCAATCCATCACCAGGGAATAAGACCCCATTCTAGAGACACACAAAGCCCTCAGCAATCTGGCTTCAAACACATTTCCAGTCCTTTGTTTGTTTGTTTGTTTGTTTTTAACTCCTATTTCATTTCATTTCATTTCATTTCATTTCATTTCATTTCATTTCATTTCATTTTTTAATTTGAGTATAGTTGACATACAACATTACATTAGTCCAGTTCTCTTTTCAATCCAAATCTTACTCTTTTGCCACGTGGACTACTCTAGCTGCCATTGCCTGAACATGCTTTTATCTGTTTCCTCTGGTACCTCTCTACTTACGTACAGAATTTATTAAAGCTTCAAGACCTAGCTAGAAATTTTCACTTTCAGTGGCCTTTTCCTCACCTCCCTAGCTGGGCTTAATCGATATTGTCTTCTCTGTTGGCTATGTTTGTTCCTGTCTCCAGCACTGCTCATATTCACAGAATATTATAATTCTTTGCTGCATATCTTCTCCCCCACCAGGCCGTCCATTCCTTAACTGCAGGAAATATAATGTGGTCATCTTTGTACTTTAAGCCCCTACCAAAACTTCTGCCATGATAGGAACTCAGTAAGGGTTCCTTTAATGACCAAAAGCAAAAAACAAAAACAAAAGGGAAGAAGGGGAAAAGGAAGAGAACAGTGACCGGAAAGTTAGGAGGAGGGATGTCTTCAGGGAGGAAAGTACTGGTAATAAAATAGTTAACTACCACCATTTCACATTCAGTAAATACTAAGGATTAGGTGTCATTGTTAACGGAAGGCTAAGAGGAAAGACAGTGATTGTCCCCAACAACCTGTCATCAGTCTAATGGTTAATACGCTTAGGTAGGCTTTTCATAACAGGGAAGCTTTGCTTTACTACAATGCTGACACATGGTGGGAAGAAACTAGACATACATCATTTACAAGAAAATGAAAACTGTAAGCCCCCTTTCAGCTCATGGATTTAGGAAAGAAAAAAAAGAAGAAAGAAAAGGCAATAAAAAACCAATGAAACGGCAATAAAAGTCTTAGAGGGTCAATACGAGATTCTACCAGGATGCAGGTGATTTATGTGTGAATGAAGCATTTTGGGGGATTAAGAAATATTCTGCTGGAGCTTTTGCTACTATGCGCTGTAAAGTATAGAAATATCAGGAAGCATGGCATTATTTATCAAGGAGACCGTTTCACTTGCTGTGTAAATGTCCGGAGAATGAACGTGCAGAATTTTAACCAATCAGATACTTGGGTGTTTTCTCTAGGCATCCCATCCATTTTGCTCTGTAAACACCAGCATGCAAGCAGCTAACTACCCACTGAAAGAAGGTGTGAAGTTACCAAAGTTCTCTGACATTTCAACCATGGAACACCTTGTAGGCTGTTATAGACAGCAAAGTCTAGCAGACAGCAGAATGAAAGGTGTTTTCTTTTCATTTTAATTTCATGAGGTCTTATATTTAAAAAAGAAATAATGATCCCTGGTATTTATTTGAGACTTCTCTCAGATTATTTCATCTAGAAATAATGTTGATCATAATTTTGCTAATTAGGAAGGCTTAGAAATATTTTATCTGTACTTAGCATAAACAGATGACACATTGAATAAATATGATAATTCTGCCTCTCCATCTTGCAGTTTACTACCAATGTAAACACTTTCTCACTAGGAATGAGAAATATAGACCCAGTTATAGTATTACTCTATGTCCAGGCAGAATTTCCATTTTTAACTTAAAAATGCTGGCATTTTTTCCAGATGAACTGTATAGGATATCCATCCTCTTGAAACAATTACCTTGTAAGAAGTTTAAAAGACACAGCTTTAATTTTTTTGACTGCTGTAATAATTGCAGCTGACTACAAGTAACTCAATGCAATAAAAATACATCTGAAGCTATAAAAATCATTCGTAAACAGTAAAAATAGAACTTTCTTAAGTCCAGATTCACTGAGACACTCCCCAAAAATTCAAATGAGGGCCACAGAAGAAAAAGACCACAAAAAGATTTATTTTATTATATTTAGGGAGAAAATTTTTTTTCAAAAAACATATCATTTTTTAAAAATTAAGGGTAGGATAGATAGCTTTTTAAAAATATATGTGAAATTATAACCCATAGACTATCTTTTGCCTATATAAAGGCAAGGGGAAAGAAGGTAGAGAATAGAAAGAGAGGCAGTTGGCTTACATGAAGAAAGTTGGGAGGGGGGATGGTGCTTTTTCTGGGCGCCAGGTAAAACTGACTATAGAAAAAGACTATACCTCTCATAAAGGACTTGTCAACATGCATTATGCAATCCAGAGAAAATTATGATTCATATATGATCCAAGATATTCTCAGGTTGCAAGAGAAAAGGTCAATGGCTTCTATGTACTAAAACCTGTTACTATCTCTGTAATGGCCAACAATGAACTCTAGGTGCACAATAGATACACTGCCCATGACCACTCTTGTTTAAACATTATCTTACATCAAAACATATATGAACCATTGCCTTCATATCTGTGTGAGCATATGGCTATTTTAATTATTTTATTTGTATCTCTTTGGAAAAAATGGATGTGGTCTAGCCTTAATATTTTGGCTTCCTTATGACATGTTTTTAATTTATAATGTATTTGCCTATTTGGAAGCAAAGATGCTATTCAGTTAATACTGCCAAAGCTCTAGGAATATGTATCAAATTTAAAGTGCCATTCAGAAAATAAATATCAAATTACTGTTTATCATTCTTTCTCTCTCAATCAGTTTGAGTAATATAAACTTAAGACTGTATTTTAGCAATGATTTTAGAAAAGACACATAAGCTCAGTCTATGATGATAAGGCTTCCTACTTACAGGCCCATCTTCTGGGACACTTATTGTTCATCTATAAAGCGCTCACTTTTACATGTCATAAGAATGTTAATCTGGAGTCAGGATAATAGCTAAAAATGGAAGTTTTATTTTCTCTATCCATGGATCAGTTCACTGTTGCATATGAATCACCTAAGCAACCCAAGCTATAATTTCTATTTCACTTAGTAAAAATGTTTTATGATAGTTCTACGAGGTTTACTATATTGCAATAAATAAGTTATGTTGTCAGATAATGGGCAATGACAATCGTTAAATTTTTGCTAAAAATGTCATTTGCTAAAGAGTATCTTTCGCCCTTAAACATTGAATTAGTTCTGAGTTCAGCCACTGCTAAATTAAAAATAAATCTGAACCTAACACCCTGAAGGTGTTTTGAAATAGCATAAGATGATTTAAAATTCTCTAAAGCACTAAAATAGTGATGTTGTGACTCTGATTAATATTTATCTTTAATTTGTTGGACTAGTACAACAATGAAATTGATTATGACACCCCATTTCAAATTACCCTAAGTGAGGGATTCTCATTCTAGGTAGTACATCAATTATCCAGCATTTTGTTCTCATTAGGCATAAAAGACAATTGATAAAATATCAACTGACATTTTTACCCTAACTCTAACTTTAGACAATTAAAGAGCTCAGATGTTAAGAGAAATGACCCCTCTACTAACCATAAAAACGCACCATTTTAGTTTTCAATATGGTTTTACACATGAGAGATTATCAAATATTTGGAAGCATGTCGAAGAGTCAAGAAAAACTAGTTCCTCAATGTATTAGAGAAAACTTGAAAATGTATAAATAGGTATTGAAAATTCATAGTATTGTCTCTTATTTTACAATTTAAGCTATATAATGTATAATCAATGTTTTTGTTATATTTCAAATTCTTATATTTTACAGACACTGAAAAAACTTCCAAAAAGATGGTCTAGAAAATTCTAAAAATGCATAATCACATCTCTGCAAAAGTTAATAAAGCCCCAAGCTGGGCAGGAATTAATAATTATTTACAGGCTTCTATAGAAAAGGTACTATAAATTAGAATTTTGTAAAAATGGCCCTTAAAGAGCACAGTTAAAAAAGAGTACAAATAAAACACATATTTAAAAAATCTATAAATAGACACCAAGTTTCCAGAAGCAAATGTAAGTCTACATTAGGCTGTGCATGTGGATTACAAAACTAAAAGGCCAAGAGAGTTATACAGCACTTAACTTAAAACACTATAATCAAGACCACATACACAAACATTAAACTCTACAAAAGGAGTCATAGTGCATCTAATATGTACCACAAAGAACCCAAATCCTAAAATGTCTTCCTAAAATGTGTTGGCTAATAACGAATAAATCTGAACACTGAAGAAAGGCTATTTGCCTTAAATAAGAAAAGTACCCTCAAGGCTCACTTTTTTCCCTCTTTGCTTTTACATGGTAATTTCAGACCACTCTTGGGATTTCTTTGTGTTTCTTGACAAACATAAAAAACCCATGTAATTTTACAATTTTCAAACCTATTTTCTCCATCTTTAACTATGTAGAAAGTAGCACATTCTAGAGATTATATTTATGTGCACAATTTATTTGTGAAAGCAGCCAATAGTAAACTGAAATAACAAACTTAAAATAATAATTTTAGTTGCCGCAACAATCTCTCTCTGCATTCTGAACTCCCATCTCCATTCCCAAGATTTCTTTATCAGAGCTTCCAAATATTTGTAATGAGGACAAAAAAAATCAATAATTTTACCTTCCATATCTTCTAGCAGAAAGGAAAATACCCCACAACTTGACAATTTCAAATTCAATCTTCCTTCATTATAGGTGTGTTTGTGGAAAGTGGGTTAGTATCTAGACCTCCAGAGGAAAGCTACTCCAGACTGGGGCTTTGCTGACTTGACAGTCATCTCCTTTTATCAGCTAAGGGTGAGAGACTAGTGACCACACATAATACTTCTGTAACTCCCCCTTAACAAATGTTTAGAAAGCTTGTCTTGACAGAAACTGATTACAGGGATAAAAATCACACCCCCTTGTCCCCTTACAACAAAGGGCTCAACAATGAGAAGATTAAAAGACAGGCTTTGAAGTGGCTTACTGTCCCAGTGTCTTTAAAGTCAAAATAGGCACAATGTTTTTTTTTCTCTCATTAACTTTTCAGCATCTTCTTGTTTGAATGGATTGGAATCTTCTAAGATCAGATAGTGCCTGAAAGGGATTTGTTTGAGAAAGTTTGAGCGAAACATCTTTGAGAAGGAGGCTATAGAAAATTTAATGGAATTGCCAGTTCACTAAGTAATTAATGATTGGGGAAGTTGACAACGAAAAGTTAACGAAATGAATACTCAAGTTTTGTGTTGTTATCAATTATGACCTAACCTACACGTTCTCACTCAAGAGTTAACCAGTTTTTGCTTTTTGTGAGAACAGATGCTATAAACAAAGTTTTCACACACTTGGCCTCAAGGAGCTTTAAGTGGGCAAAGATTTTAAACCTCTACTTTATAAATAAAGATATTGAGGCATAGAGTACTTTTCACTACACACGCATGAAAAAACTATAGATCAACATGAAATAAAATTAGAATAAGCAGTTTTAGTATACTTAATAATCATATAAGAACAAAATGCAGGGAAAAATAAAGATTGCAGGGTTTCCCAACTTGTGTTATATTTTCTTGACTTCTGTTTGTGTGTTTGGGTTTTTCACTATGTGGCATTGTTATTTCTCTAGAAACTCTCACCATCCTTGGCTCCTAGACCTACTACTGTCTTGGTTTCTTCATTTCTCCTAGTTTAGCTAGTTTCTCAAGGCTTTGTCATTGGACCTCTTTGTTCATATAAGGATGCATTATTTTCCTTCCCTCAACGTAACACCTCAGCAAGTGCACCCTAGAATCTGCACCAGCAAAACTAGAGGACTCTGGCCCACAAGTAAGCTCTGTTTGGGTCTATTTGGGTCTTTGCTCGTGGCATTCCCACTAGTTGAAATAATCTTCTATTTCAGTGTTGTTTCAACCTTGGTTCCATTTTAGAATCACCAGAAAAGGAGAGGAAACATACTATAACATTTTATAAGCAATCCAGATGATCCAGTTGATTCCACTATTTAGCCAAAGTTGAAAACCACAAAAACCTATAAAAATGCTTTCCATCTCTTCAAGCCCTGTTCATAAACCCTTTCAGCCATATGTAACCCTTCTGTCTTTTGAAGGTTCCCTTCTTGCAAATTTCCAATGATCCTTATGAAATCTTTATGTATGCAGAGTTCTCTGAGCCCTCACATTCAATGATAATATTAGGAAAGGACATGTGACAATCCCACTCATTGTTTCATCTTTAAATCTCTTTGTTTCCTAGAACTATTCCTGTTGATTTGCTTGACCCAGACTATTTAAACAGGTTGAGCATTTAGTGCTCAATGGCAGGGAATATTTAAATATCCTCAATGTCTTTCCCCACCAATTTGGGTCAGTACAGCAAGGTTTTTTTTTTTTTCCCTCTACCAGATGACATCTCCAGTGCAGGGCATCATGTACAGGGCAGTCCTGAGCTATGTCTTGCATAGCACTCTGAGCTTCAGTCTTCTCTGGGCAAATCTTGCTTTGGTTCCTGTTTGATTCTCATTGGAGACTCTAGTTTTACTCTAGGACCTCATACCAATCTCTGGGATTTGGATAATCATTTGCTGGTTTTGGCATGCCATTTGACACTGGCATTGCTCCTTTATATATTCTCTGTAACTACCTTCTAGCCATCTGTTAGTAACTATATACATTCTCTTGGAAAATCTTTGTGAAATGCTTCCTGAATCTCATGGCTATACAGACATTTTACCCGATGGACTCAATAATAAGCAGGTAGTCGACTGGACCTGTTTCCTGGTCCTTGTGTGGCTCCAGTTGAAGGAGTTATGCCAGGTCCCATATCTGTCCTCACCTACTGGATGTGATTTTGCCTCTCAGAAACTGCCGGGTGTTAAATCTGAGTCCTAGGTAGATAAGAACTGCATCTTACTTATTTTTGTTGTAACAGTTCACAACGTTCTTGGCACACACTAAGTGCTCAAACTATTTTTAAAAATATATTAAAGTATAAAATACACAAACTCAAAACATTTTTTAATAATTAAATCTTTCTTATTTGGAATTTCTATCCTTCCCCCTTCTGGTTCATTTCAGTCAAATATTACAATATTCAGAATTTTTAAAATAGAATACAGAAGAACCACAAAGATGGTAATTTACATATTCCTCACATTACAGATCAGAAACAGGGAACAAAAGGACTTAATGACCTGGTCTGGTCCTACAACTCGTAAGTAGCAGAGCTGAAAGTTACATCTCCTAACTTCTAATGATGTCATCTTAATTACTGGGAAGGTCTAATGATGAACATAGTTGTAGATTGAAAAATGGGAGAAAAAGACTATTGATGAAGTACCTACTGGAGACTAAAAGCTTTGTATATGTTTTGTCATCTAATTCTCATAATCATCAAATATTGATAATATTTGCACATTTTAAAGAAGAGGAAACTGAGAATCAACAAACTTAAATGTTTTTCCCAAACTCACACAACTAACAAATGTTAGACACAGATTTGGAACTCAGATCTGTCTAACTCCACAGCCCATGGATTTTCCATTTCTAACCTGACCAGAGGGTAGGAAAGATAATCTGGTATAAATTCTTGACTTAACTAAGGAATTCACTGAATAAAATCCTTGAAATGGGATCATCTTATTTTTAAATCCCCCATCAAACTCCAAATTCCAATATAAAATATATTTCTTTGGGCATTTTCCTTCACTGAGGAGTCACTATGGCTAAGGAATATAAAAATGCAGCAAACATAGGTAATATTATTAGGTGAGTTCTTGAGAGCCATTATCCATGTTTATTATTCCCTGTGAATAGCATTCAACTTATTTTATTCATAGCATGGTCAATAATTTGTTATTTAAACTTTAGTAATTAAATTTCTGTTCCCCTTACTAGAATGTACAATCCATCAGAGCATGGAACAAAGTTTTTGTGGTTCATGATCATAATCCCAGAACTCATAGTAGGTGCTTAGTATATATTTGTTGAACAAGTGAATAAATCCATTTATTAATTACCAAATAGTATAATGTAGTATTTCTGAGAATGTATGCCTACATCTTCATCAAACACATTTGGAACATGATTATATTTTGTTAATTCCTTTTTCAATCCTTATTGATTGTCCAGATTTTCTACATTTTATCTTCCTATGATGCCTTACATTTATTTTTATCAACCTAGCTCCTGATTTTGTCATTAATTTTCCTTCTTCTTAGTTCCCATTTCAACTTAGTTCAAATTCATACTTCTTATTTACACTACCCAATGGTGACTTCAACATCCAAGGAAATCTTCTAGAAGAATTAGACCTTTTTAGTAAGTGTGGATTGAGAATCACCATTTTAAGGTATTATCAAACTTTTATATATCCTCAGAAAATTGGCAAACTAAATTATCATGTACATACCATTCAGATGATTACTTATATACTTTTCAGAAGATGTAAGATATTTTGAAAGGCTTCAAGTCTTTACATAAAAATAATTGTATAATTGCTTTGATTTGGGCCTAAATGTGAAGAAAAACTGCCAAAATTAACCATCTTGAACTATATTTAAGGGGAAAGAAATAGGTACTAAATTTTGCAACAATTTATTAAAGGGCTTTAAAATTTGTAGCCTTGTTTTTTGTTTGTCCAAGTTTACAGTCTTTTCTACAACCTTTTCTAAGTGTTTCTAACACTGAAGGTTGACTATATTTAGCAAAATGAACTTAACTTCCCACTCATGACTGACATTAATGTGTGTTTTGGAGAGAGGTGATCATTGTTGAAGAAGACACCATATTTACATGTTGGGTGCCAACATTTCTCATCACCCAAGTCTGGTTTTCATAGAATTAAACTGCTCAGCAAATTGGCTAAAAAATATATTGTACATGGTCACAGATGAAGAAACTATCTTGGGGCGGGAGGCGGGGGGATGGGCAAAATAGGTGAAAAGAATTAGAAGTACAAACTTCCTGTTATAAAATAAATCCTGGAGATTAAGAGTACAGCAGAGGGAATATAGTCAATAATATTGTAATAATGTTATATGGTGACATATGGTGACTACACTTATCAGGATGAGCACTGAGTAATGTACAGAATTGCTGAATCACTATGTTGTACAATTGAAGCTAATTATAACATTGTATGTAAACTACAATTCAGTCGTAAAAATTGAAAAAAGAAAGAAAGAAAGAAGAAAGAAAGAAAGAAAGGAAGGAAGGAAGGAAGGGAGAAAGAAAGAAAGAAAGAAAGAAAGAAAGAAAGAAACCGTCTTGTCAATGTAGTTCATCCTTGGTACAAAATGCACTATTCTGGTGAGTGATATTGATAATATGGTTGACTATGCATGTGTGGGGTAGGAGGTATATGAGAAATCTCTACCTCCATGTCAGTTTTGTTATAAATATAAAACTTCTTAAAAAGTCTCAAAATATATAATATGTATACATACATTTGTATTTATTGACATGTAAAGAAAAAATAAAATAGAAAAAGAGAAAGAAACTACCAGGAGTTGGTACATACAGTGAAAGGAGAAATGAATCTTCTATACCAACTTATACAGTAAAACCTTTGATTGTGAGTAACTTTTATGCAAGTGTTCTGCAAGACGAGTAAACATTTCTAATAAATTTCAACTTGATAAACAAGCGATGTGTGACCTTCGTGCCTGCCATATGAGGAGCAAAGGGGCTGCAGCAGAGAGCGCTGCTTGCTATTGTATTATCTGCAACACAAACCTGACAGTAGAGCTTTATTGGAGAACTGGAATCCAGAGCTGCAGAGAAGCTCAGGTGCTTAGGACAGACATTGAGAACTATGGGCTTGTATTCTCAGGTGGTAAATATGTGCTTGGTGATTTGAAGGCAAAAGAAGTATCACTGATTTCCATAGTTAGATCTAACCAATTTGACTATTCTCTGAAATCAAAATTCATGGAGTAATGCAGACTTGAGATGAAAGAAAACTTACCCCAGAGATTAGCATAAATCATGTAAAAATTCCGGGACAATCTGTTCTTCCTCTACCATTTTTTTAAAAATTTTTAAATGAATAAACAGCATGGTGAGGTTAACAATTATAAAGCAAATGAAATATATACAAATCTGCTGCCCCAACAAATCATTTAATTTTATCATGTTCTTTTGCTGTTTTGGTTACTATCCTTAGCACAAGTATTACTCTGTTATTTTTTCAATTGCTACTGCAATTGTAATTAACATTTATATTTGAAAAATATATTCTTTTTGTTTTTGATGGCTCATAGTTTCACACGAAGGAAAACCTAATTTAATCTAAGATATGGCACTAATAACTTTAAAAAGATAAAAGCAAACCAAAATAACTACTGCTTTGAAAGTCTATATTTTATTTTTACTAGATGTAACTAGAGGATCATTTTCCTAATTTGACCTGTAAAGTGACAGATAAAGGCAGGTAATGCATTGGTCAGGAATAAATCGTATCTTGTTCTATTTAATGCAAAAAAAAAAATCCCAAAGAGTAATCATCAGAATTAACATATTGCAGCTGAAATGTACATGGAACATAATTTTACTGATTTTATTGTCTTGGAGAAAATGCATAGAACAAGATCATGATGTTGAAATTTCATGCAAAAGAGGCTTAATAAAATACTTTCCTCACTACTAGACATAGTATATTCCCATAAAGTATATACAAGTACTATATTTTACATTTTTTTCAAGATAAAATTCCAATCCTTTGTAATATTTCAGCAAGCACTGAAATGTTTGGTACTGTGTTCAGTTGAATTGCTCAGTAGAGATTGAGTGCTATGTCAATTTTTCATTCCATGCTTTTACACAGTCTCTTCAATGCTTTCACAAAGGTGGCATCTTATATCATAAAGCTTGGCCAAAGGAGAAAAACTCAAGGTTGTACAGAAAATGGCAATGTTATATTGGCGATGGGAGGGAAAACTTAAAAATTGCTTTTTTATTAACCTCATTGCTTTTTTATTAACCTCTTAAGGTATATAACTGGAGGAGCTTCAAGAATAGTAAGATGCTCTGTAATAACAAATATTTGGACTTCTACGATGAATCAAATGGATTATGGATGATCAGAAATGACAAGGCTTGCATATCTTATTCTAAGATAATATTTAAAAACATAAATATTGACTCTTTTTAATATGAATAGAGCTTAATGCCACTTCAAAATTGGCTGAAAACATTATCTGAGCCTGGCTTGACTTTCATCTATTTATGAACACTGATTGTTACTTATTAATAGGGGTCTTAATGAAGAATTTTTCTCCTCAATCTGAAAAGACGATGGAACTAATAGCAATTGATATTACACCTTAAAAAATTGGATATCTCTTCTGTAGTATACATAAATGAGGGCTGTACAATTGTTGTGGCTACCTTTTTAAAAATAACTGGACACAGTCTTCCTGAAATCTTTACCAGGGAGTATTCACCCCATACTAATGCATACTGTATTCCACTTTTAACTCAAAAAGATGCAATTTGGTCTTTAAATTTTTTTTTCATAGCTTGAAAAACACACATACATACATATCTGCCTATATATAGGCATACTTGAAATTAAAGGGATAAAATAAATTTTTCTAAGTCTTGCAACCACTTGAAGTAACAGATCTGCTAGATTTAGGAATAATTCAGCTAGATAATATGAGTATATTTTTTTCTTTCATTATGAAAGTATTCCATGTTCCATTTTAATTAGTTACAAAACAAGGCTACTTCTTAACCATTTTAACGTTAAATAAAGAGTCTAAAACTATGAGGCATGCATTAAGTTAATATTTAATTAAGTAATTATCAATTCCTAAAACTGTATTTTCTATATATTAGCTTGCTTTCACAATCATGGACGAAATTTTTATTAGCAAATGTAAATGCATTAAACCCCATATTGTTTGGGGACATTTGATAAATTTTTTTAACAGTTTATGAAATACCTAACATAAATCTTTATTAAACATAAAACTTTTTTCAGAGTTTGCCCCTATTCCATTTTATTATATTTTAGATAGGATGAAATGTGCCATTATGTTCTTAAATTTTTATTTCAAAATGAATACCTATACTCATCACTCATTTTTACTATTTTTTAGACCACCGTGCATTAAATAATACATTTGCAATTAGAAGGGAACATACAAAACAACAAAAATCTACTCAGGCTAACTGACTACAAATATTTCAAACACTTTTTTTAATGAGCTATCACATTGTGTAACACAGTCATAAAAAACCAAAAGAATAGATGATGGAGAATTATAGAGATAGATATAGTTAAAACAGAGAAACAGCATTCATAGCTGAAGACATGAAAACTGAATCTACTAAAAATATAGTAGCTGAAAAAGTACACCAACCTCAAAAACAGGTCAACTTAGACTGCTATCTTTTTATAGATCAAAGGAAGGGTCCAATGAAGAATGGAAGAATCTGACTGCAAACTAACAAAGAATCTCTCTTTGGATAAACTTTAGTCAGCAACTAGGTCCTACTTTTGTACATTTTTTAAAAGTCTATTTTATATTGAGAGAGAGAGAATGAGAGAGTGTAAGCAGGGGAGGGGTAGAGAGAGGGAGAGAGAGAATCCCAAGTAGGCTCCACACTCAGCACGAAGACCAACGTGGAACTTGATCCCACGACTGTGAGATCATGACCTGAGCAGAAACCAAGAGTTGGATGCTCAACTGACTGATTCATCCAGGCACTCCTAGGTCCTACTTTTGTGCTTCTGTGTTCATCTCTGCATTGTCCAATTAGTAAGAATCCTGCTCAGCTTAGCCAGAATTCCCCCACTCTTGATATCTGATGGGGTTCCCCATCCTCCACCAGCCCCCAGGTGATGTCTGATCACCTGATCTGCCTTCATCAAGAATCCTGATAAGTTGGTTTAACCAAAATTACGATTTACTCTTTTTTTTGGCTTCTAAAACTCTATCTCATCTCATCTCATCTCATCTCATCTCATCTCATCTCATCTCATCTTATTATTTTATTTTTTCAGGAATAGAATTTACATATATTACCCAGTGCTCATCGCAACCAGTGTTCTCCTTAATGCCCATCACTCATTTAGCCCACCCCCCCACTCAATACCCTGCTGGCAACCCTCAGTTTGTTCTCTGTATTTAAGAGTCTCTTATGGTTTGTCTTCCTCTCTGTTTTTATCTTATTTTTGCTTCCCTTCCCCTATGTTAATTTGATTTCTTAAATTCCACATATGAGTGAAATCATATGGTATTTGTCTTTCTCTGACTGACTTATTTCGCTTAGCATAATACACTAGTTCCATCCACGTTGCTGCAAATGGCAAGATTTGATTCTTTTTGATCTCTGGGTAATATTCCATTGTATATATATACCACATCTTCTTTATCCATTTCATCTATCTATGGACATTTGGGCTCTTTCCATAGTTTGGCTATTGTTGATAGTGCTGCTATAAACATTGGAGTGCATGTGCCCCTTTGAAACAGCATACCTGTATCTGTTGGATAAATACCTAGTAGTGCAATTGCTGGGTCGCAGGGCAGTTCTATTTTTAATTTTTTGAGGAACCTCCATACTGTTTTCCAGAGTGGCTGCACCAGTTTGCATTCCCACCGGGAGTGCAAAAGGGTCCCTCCTTCTCTGCATCTTTGCCAACATCCCAACATCTGCTATTGTCTGAGTGGTTAATTTCAGCCATTCTGACAGGTGTTAGGTGGTATCTCATTGTTCTTGTCATTTGTATTTTCCTGATGATGAGTGATGTTGAGCATCTTTTCATGTGTCTTTTAACCATCTGGATATCTTCTTTGGAAAAGTGTCTATTCATGTCTTCTGCCCATTTATTCCCTGGATTACTTGTTTTTTGGGTGTTAAGTTTGATAAGTTCTTTGTAGATTTTGGATACTAACCCTTTGTCCAATATGTCATTGCAAATATCTTTTCCCATTCCATCTGTTGCCTTTTAGTTTTGCTGATTGTTTCCTTCATTGCACAGCTTTTTATCTTGATGAGGTCCAAATAGTTCATTTTTGTTTTTGTTTCCCTTGCCTCTGGAAATATTTCAAGTAAGAAGTTGCTGTGGCTGAAGTCACCTCATTGCAGTGGTCTCTATATCTATCAAGATAGTCCCCCTGACTAAAATCTGCCTTACTATTCTTTAACAAGTATCATAAATAATTTATTTTTATTTTATTTATTTATTTATTTATTTATTTATTTATTTATTTTTATTTTTTATTTTAGAGAGGGAGAGACAGAGAGAAAGTACTCATTGGGGAGAGGAGTATAGGAAGAATCTTAGGCAGGCTCCAGGCTCAGCATGGAGCCGATGTGAGGTTTGATCCCACAACATTGGGATTATGACCTGAGCTGAAGTCAAGAATTGAATGCTCAACTGACTGAGCCACCCAGGTGCCCCATAAATAGGCTTTTTTTTGTAAGAAAAAACGAAAGAGGTTGTTGCTATATTTTCCTGTAGGATTTTGATGGCTTCCTGTCTATGTTTAGGTCTTTCATCCAGTTTGAATTTATTTTTGTGTATGATGTAAGAAAGTGGTCCAGTTTCATTGTTCTGCATGCCGCTGTCCAGTTTTCCCAACACCATTTGCTGAAAAGATTGTCTTTTTTCCTTTGGATATTTTTTCAATCTTTGTCAAAGATTAGTTGGACATAGGTTTGTGGGTTCATTTTTGGGTTCTCTATTCTGTTCTACCGATCTGTGTGTCTGTTTTTTGTGCCAGTACCATACTCTCTTCATGATTATAGCTTTGTAATACAGTTTGAAGTCTGGAATTGTGATGCCTCCAGCTCTGGTTTTCTTTTTCAATGTTACTTTGGCTATTCAGGGTCTTTTCTGGTTCCATACAAATTTTAGAATAGTTTTTTCTAGCTCTGTACAGCTGGTGTTATTTTGTTAGGGATTGCATTGAATATATAGATTGTTTTGGGTAGTATCGACATTGTAACAATATTTGTTCTTCCAATCCATGAGCATGGGATGTTTTTCCTTTTTTTTATATCTTCTTCAATTTCCTTCATAAGCTTAATATAGTTTTCAGTGTATAGATTTTTCACTCTTTTGGTTAGGTTTATTCCTAGGTATTTTGTGGGTTTTGGGGCAATTGTAAATGGGGTCAATTCCTTGATTTCTCTCTCTGCTGCTTCATTATTGGTGTATAGAGATGCAACCAATTTCTGTACATTGATTTTATATCCTATGACTTTGCTGAATTCATGCATCAGTTCTAGCAGGTTTTTTGTGGAGTCTTTTGGGTTTTCCGCATAGAGTATCATGTCATCTACAAACAGTAAAAGTTTGACTTCCTCCTTGCCAATTTGTATGCCTTTTCTTTTTGTTGTCTGATTGCTGAGGCTAGTAGTTCCAAAACTCCGTTGAGTAACGGTGAAGAGAGTGGACATCCTGTCATGTTCCTGACCTCAGGGGGAAAGCTCTCAGTTTTTCCCTATTGAAGATGATATTAGCTTTTGGTCTCCCCTATGTGGCCTTTTGATCTTGAGGTATATTCCTTCTACCCTTACTTTCTTGAAGGTTTTTTATCAAGAAAGGATGCTGTATTTTGTCAAATGCTTTTTCTGCATCTATTGAGAGGATCATGTGGTTCTTATCCTTTCTTTTATTAATATGATGTATCACAATGATTGATTTGCAGATATTGAACAAGCCCAACATCCCAGAAATAAATCCCACTTGGTTGTGGTGAATAATTCTTTTAATGTATTGTTGGGTCCAATTTCCTAGTACCTTGTTGAGAATTTTTGCATCCATGTTCATCAGGGAAATTGATCCATAGTTCTCCTTTTTAGTGGGGTCTTTGTCTGGTGTTGGAATCAAAGTAATATTGGCCTCACCTCTTTACTCTTGATGCTTCCTCTTGGAAATTTTCTATTTACCAATCTCTCCCATTCCTGCACCTTCCTTGGCTATAAATGCCCACTTTTCCTTGTTATATTCAGAGTCGAGCCAAATCTCTCTCCCCTACTTCAAAACCCCATTGTAGTGGACTCTATATCTATCAAGATAGTCCCCCTGACTAAAATCTGCCTTACTATTCTTTAACAAGTATCACAAATAATTTATTTTTATTTTTTATGTAAAGAGAAAGAAAGAGAGACAGAGAGCGAGCACACAAGTTCGAGAGTGGAGCAGAGGGAGAGAAAGAATCTTAAGCAGGCTCAGCTTGGAGCCTGATGTGGGGTTCCATCCTACAGCCTTGGGATTATGACCTGAGCTGATATCAAGAAATGTATGCTCAACTGACTGAGCCACCCAGGTGCCCCATGAATAGTTTTTTTTTAAAGAAAAAAACACAGTTATTATCTGAAGTAGTACCAGAAAAACTTCCATAAGCCAGGCTTATTATGCAGTGGTAAACCAAGGGCACTAACAGGGAGGCCCTAAATGACGGACCAATACCACTGAAGTTATATGTGCTTCATAACATTTGAAGCTGATGGTCAGAGGGGCTGAGCATGGTAATCCATTGGGTTCTGGAAGAAAATAGTACAACTTGATTTTATATTATTTCCATAGAAGAAAATAAAGAGATCCAGTATTAGTGATGTTCAAAATGTGACTGACCCTGGCACTTTCACTTAGTGCATATATCAGATGGTCAGCTTTGCTCCCTGAAGGTGGAGATTTAAGAGGAACAGTTTCACAAGGCAAAGGAATTGAGAACACAGATTTTACTGTTGTATTTGAGCTTTGAGTTTATCGAATATACTGTAGCTTATGGGCATGTGGTTTAGTGAAGTAATGGATTAGCACATCAGTGTTAAGAAACTAGTCCTCACGTAGTAATGGACAGGTGGCTTAAAAGATTCATTCCAAGAAACCAAAGATTAAAGACAATGCTGATAATTCAATCACAACCCAATCCCATCAGGTAAATTATAAAATGAAACAATCTTATCAAATATGATGAAAAGTAGGCCAAAAACTATGAAAATATTACAAGATTGTTTATAACATATAGTTATACTTGCCCTTGTTGTTGATAGACCTTGCCCTGGGTGTATGTTGATTATACAGCATGTATATTCTGCCTTTGTGAGATAACTTACCTCCATGATAATGGTCACCAAAATAATCACTTTCGTAAAGTGTTAAGGATTATGAAAAATAATGCCACATATTAAATATATTTCTTTCATTTATATTAAGATTTTTTGGATTGTTCACAAAGTTATTATTTTAAAAATACAATATCTTCTGCCATGTTTCTTTGTCATGAATTTCCTCACATGTGATTGTTACATAGAGGAATGATAGCGATACGACATACCAGTTGTTTTGGTTCACACATGACTTTTTCCCAGAATGTTAATGCTTTGAAGGAATCAGGGACAAGCTTTCTCACAATCAAAAAGAAAACTTTAGCCATATTGAAACCCTTAAGAATAGAGCTGAAAATCTATAGAAGTGCTTTCCTCTAGTACTGTCTCATTTAGGAATTTCAAGAACTGCTCAGTTTTCACAAGTTAAACTTTAAGAGCAGTTGTAGAAGCTGTGTAAGATATGTCTCCCTCACTTAAAACAATGGATTGGTTGAGAAAGCCTACACCTGGGATGAGATTTTTAATTTTGATAAAAACAGTCTCTATTAGAAGCAAGTACCCTTCCAGACATACATCTTAAAGGAAAAAGTACAAACCCAGGATTCATGGTTGAAAATAACTGACAGATAGTGATTCTAAGTGCCAATGCCTAGGGAAATTTAAAAGTGTTAATATTTGTATGAAGATTGTTATCATTCTCATTTGTACTGTTTTAAACTTGCTTTACGTTTTGAGTGTTCTCTTTTTTCTTTTTATTTTACATAAAGTTAATTTATTTATTTTGAGAGGGAGAGAGCACATTTATGCGTGCGTGAGCAAGTGAGAAAGGGGCAGAGAGAGTGGGAGAGAGACAATCCCGAGTAGGCTCAACACTTTCAGCACAGAGCCCAATGCAGGGTTCAAACTCACAAATTGTGAGATCATGATCTGAGCTGAAACCAAGAGTTGGATGCTTAACCAGCTGAGCCACCCAGCTACCCAGCCACCTCTTTTCCTTTTTCTAAGAGAAAACTAAAGCCTGAATGTTTTTATTAAGCAATTTTGCAAGACACAAAATTTTTCAGGAACTCATACATAACATAACAGAAGTGCCCAATTTAATCGCCCAATCTTTAAAAATATTTTTTCTGCATGTTTCATAATAAAAAATACATTAATAAAAACATGGAACATAAGCAAATAAATATATTTATATTGGACTGCATAGTCTACTTATTTTACTTTTTTTTAATTGAGAGAGAGCACAGTCAAAAATGTTTTGAAAGCCACTGGTCCAATCTATATTACCCTGTTTGGAAAGGAGTGAATCAAAGCAGGTATCAGCTTCAGTGTGGACAATGGCAGTGAGGAACTCTCAAGGGACAGGTCAGGTAACAGAAACACTAGATGGATATACTGAAATAGAAATGCATGAAGTGATGTCTCATGAAATGGATGCTTGCAAATAAAAGCAAGACAGACTTGGGTCACGGCATATGAGTGGGATCAGTTATTCTGAACATTCTGAACACTTTGTGGATACATTTATCTCATTGTACTCTGGTTAGTTTTTTCTGGATAACACTTCTGTATGAGCTCCTGAGGCAGGGCACCATGTCTTACTCAGCTTTGTAAATCCTCTGCACTTGGACAAAGCTGGTACATAGTAGATGATTGCATGTATTTGCTGAGTGAATAAAGTGATTTATGGATAAGAATATGTGCTCACTTGGAAAGGAAATAGGGTAAAAATCAAGATAAGAAGACCATTTATCAAATGGTCATAATGTGTCAGAAGGAGAGTCAGGGACTTTATTACTCTAAATTATTCTTACACCTCTCCTATGAAGCACATTTCCCATTTGCAAAGAAGAAACTGAAGCTCAGGAGTTAGTTTATTTGCCCCAAATTGACACAGCTAGTAAGTAGTGGGGCCAGAGTTTGCAATATGATCTGATATGGAAGTCCTTACTCTGGGCCTTCATATGGCTGGGAAGAAGTAGGAACTGAGGGTAGCAACCATAATAAACTATAGCCTTTACATGCACAGGGTTCTTTAAAGTCAGCAATATCATGCATGGCTAACTGTGAATTCCCAACCAGGGAAGAAAAATTGGCCGTTAATAATTTACCCCTTCTTTGTATAGTACGCACACCCATCCACTGGGAATATGTTCCAAGATTCCCAGTAGATAACTGAATGCAATGGTACTGAACCCTATATATGCTATGTTTTTCTGTATACATACATATCTCTGATAAAATTTAACTTATAAATTAGGCACAAGAGATTAACAACAATAACTAATAATAAAATAGAACAATTATAACAACATACTGTAATAAAAGTTATGTGAATGTGGTTTCTGTTCTCTCTCAAAATATCTTATTATACTGTACTCACCCTTCTTCTCATGATGCTGTGAGATGATAAAATATCTACATAATGAAATGAAGTGAGTTGAGTGACATATGTCTTGTGATGCAGAGTTAGGCTGCCACTGACCTTCTGACCAGACATCAGAAGGAGGATCAGCTTTTGGATTGTACTTAGCCTGAGGGGACTAAAACCATGGAAAATGAAATGGTGGATGAAGAGGGACTACTATCGTTCAATTCCAATAGACTCATTTTAATTTGTTTAAGATGTGTTTTAAGACGGAGAGTGATTTCTATATTAATATGTTAATTGATTCTGTCTCCCTGGTGTAAAATCTAAGACTTAGGAAATTCAAGTGGATTTGTGAAAGATGAAAAGCTTCGTAAGTTCAAGGTCACCAGTCTATAATCAAAACATAACCTATTAGATTAAGACAAATGCTCATTCAGCCTGTTTGAAGTATGTGAGTAAATAATTCACGAATATTTTCACAGTTCTTCCTGTGGGTATATTGGCAATTTAGACTTAATATGTGGTGCACACTAGACCTTGGTTAAATGTCTAGTTTAAAGAGCAAATAAACTTTTAAAAATATTGGCTATAGTCATGATTTTTTAATGAAAACAATTTCTTCTTACCCTTATCTTAGCATAATAATGTTATCCAATAATTAGGAGTCTTCGAGAAAGTAAACCCCACAGATAGTATAATGTGTCCCTTTGTTGGTGAAAGGAACGGTCAATGTGCTATCACATCTTTGTCCCTCAAGCAGAGGGGAATTCATTATGAGACAAATAGAGCTTAAGCTTTGAGGCTCCTTAATTGCATGAGCTTTCTCCAAGGTCCTGGAGGGACTATATCAATGTGATCACATGGTCATATATTTTTGTACAATTCCCCAAATTAAGATATTTTACCCATAATCTATTAAGTCCCCTCTTTCCATTCCAATTTAGCAGCCATCACACTTTCCCTTGGGTCAGTCAATGCTGAAGGTATCACAGCATTTTTGGTATTGGAAAAGGGGAAGTTGTTTTGGGGATATATTTAATTTAGGATTAATGGTATATATGTATATATACATATATATTCATATACATATACAATTTAAAGAAATACTGAATTATCTTTTCATTCTTTCTGTAGAAGGTGATATTACAAAATTCTTTTCAAACAAAGAGTGATCAAGAGTACTCAGTCAACTAAGGTAGGAAAGAAGGTTCATTGGGCATTTTATAAGTAAAAATCTTGTTAGATTTCTGGATTTGTGATGCTTGTGGGCATTTATCAGCTATCATGAATTTGTTATTTGTTGTCAATTCTTTTTCATTCTAAAACAATAGTTGATTTCTTATTTATAATTTTGTATTCTTTCTCCTAAACACTCAGAAGTTATAAGCTTTAGGTTCCTTAACACCTGGAACTCAACAACCCCTAGAGAGTAACCTGAAACATTTTTAGAAGTAAAAACCTAAGGCTGTATAATAGATTCATACACATTCTCTAGGAAAGGTGAGAAAATCAGTACCTTTTCTGCTAACCAGGAATTAACTTAGGAGATTTTTATTCAAAGGAGAGAATAAATGGGAATAACAAGTCTAATCTCATATCTACTTGACAATTCCTCCTCTTATTTCAACATTACCCTGATCAGCAGACAGAAGTACAATTGTGCCATTTAGTAGGTATGATTCAGTACAAGGAAACTGGAAGTAAACCCATGAAACAGTAAATAATAAAACAGAGCATACTACCACCTTTAAAACAAAGGAAGTATTATTCCTTCCTCGCCTCACCCAATCTCTCTTCCTGGGTCCATCTGAAAAATATTTTCTCTGTATATACCTAATATGAAAGGAAAGGAACACTGAAAACTCATTAAATAATTAAATTTTATTATACAATGTAAGTGGGTTTTAAATGCACTCAGAGTACTAAGCAAGACCTATAGCCATCTATCACAATGTAAAAAACACCTGTAATCTCCAAGCATTCGCATGTTCATATCACCTTTAAATGGGTGAGTTCATGGATAAGAAAAGTCTATATTAATTCGTAGAATTTAATTTTGAGAAAGTTAACCCCTAAGTGGTGAGGCAATATGGACAATATACTGCCATACACAGACACAAAGGAGAGCTTTGACAGATGTCTGATGAAAAGTCAGCAAAGAATACTGGGCTTATATTTCTTCCTGGAAAGCAACATCAACAATTAAGGTCAGTCTGCTTCATAGCCATATCCAGTAAATGAGATCTACTGCTTAAATTTCACCTTTGAAAGAAAATATAGACATACACACATAAAAAGCCTTAACAATACAGGCAGGAAATAGTTCCATATTTCTAAACATAATTGGTTGACAACATGTAAGGTTAGGTATATGTATAAATTATACATGGTATATGATAACAGAAATAAAACAGCACTTTTATTGCCCTCTTTTATACTGACATTACTGCTAATAAGAATAATAAGCGCTAACACTTATTAAGTACTTTCTGCATACCAGGCACTTTTAGAAGAGTTCTATATGCATTAGTTTGATTTATACAACATCTTAGGTGGCTACTATTTTTATCATCCCCATTTTTCAGATGATGAAATTAAGGCGCACAAATATTGAGACATCAGTCAAAAGCACAGTCACAGCACTGATAGAACAGGGATTCAAATCCAGACAGTGTGGATGCATAGACTAAGCTCTTCGTTTTTATGCCATATGTATAATGAACAGACCTCCAGGACTGTTCTAAAGAATTCCAATTTTAACTATTCTGCCCCAAGCCTCTAAAAAACAATGTTCCTTTAATAAAATGTATCTCTGATATAAGCCTCAACTTCAACTTCAGAAAACAGTTCCCACAAATCCAAAATAATTAGCTCCTTTAACAGGATGCTTCTGTTAATCCATAAGAGAAAAACAAGATGATTATGGAAATTCATGGGAAAAATAAGACCGTTTCCTTTTCTTCATGCCAGTGTGAAAAATGTGCTCCCTTATTAAGTTCATTAAGTAGGTATCAGACTGGTGAACTGAAAGTTTCATACCTTCACATGTTTTTTTGGTTTTGTTTTTGTTTTCTCCCCAGAACAGGACTGTAGTGACTTAGAGAGTGAGATGATTATGGTAGACACCAGTCAAAAGTGGCTAGAAGCTTCGGTGCTTCACAATACCTTGGAGTTAAAGCAAATGCAGGTGAAATATGGGAGTTCCCTGCAATAATAATAAAACTCGTATAACAGCATGATATTCTTGGAATGACAGATGCTGAGAGCTGGATATATCCACAACCATTCCCAAACCCCCTACTTCCTTGATGAACTTCTCTAATGGCTGAATAAGTAGGGCCTGCAGAGCAGTGTACCAAAAAAGAGGACAATTTTGGCTCTTATCCCTTTCTCCCTCTTTCCCTGCTTCAGGCTGCAGCAGCCATTTTGTGTTCAGGGGGAAAGGCTAAGAGAATCTCAGATACATCAGCCCGAACATGAAGGGCCACTGAAGCACCATTAATAACCCCCTACCTCTCATTTTCTTGTTAGTCAGAAATAGAAACCCTTATTATTTTCAGTCCTGTGGTCAAATGTTCTAGTATTTGCTGACAAATGCAATACTGATAAGCCTTAAGGGAAAGGAAAGATCTGTAGGGGCCAATTGGATTGGTAAAAGATCATCCATAGGAGTAGATAGAAGTTGATATTCAAACGAGCATTTATCATCATAATTGTATTTAGAAAAAGTACCCTGGCAACATTTGGAAGATAAATAGAAATGAGAAGTTGCACTCTTTTGGAGTGATCAGATATGATTGAGTAAAAAAAAAAAAAAAAAAAAAAACCAAAAAAAAAAACAAACAACTTTTAATTTTAGAATAGTTTAAGATTTACAGAGAAATTACTTAGCACAGAGAGTTCCCATAGAGCTACATCCTGTTTCCCTATTATTAATACCTTACATTAGTTTTATATTAATATGATATATTTGTCATAACTAATAAACCAATATTGATACATTATTATTAACTAAAGCTCATACCTTATTCAGATTTTCTTAGTTTTTTTTAAAAAATTTTTATGTTTATTTATTTTTGAGAGAGAGAAAGAGAGAGACAGAGTGTGAGTGGGGGAGGGGCAGAAAGAGAGAGGGAGACACAGAATCTGAAGCAGGCTCCAAACTCTGAGATGTCAGCACAGAGCCCTATACGGGGCTTGTACCCAAGAGCAGCGAGATCCTGACCTGAGCTGAAGTCGGGCGCTCAACTGACTGAGCCACCCAGGCACCCCTGGATTCCCTTAGTTTTTATCTCACCCTTTTCTGTTCTGGATTCTATCCAAGATGCTACATTATATCTAGCCATTACTGTCTCCTTTAGCCTCTCTTATATCTTAGTATCTAATACTTTCCTTGCTTTTTATGATCTTGACAGTTTTGAGATGTATTGGCTAGGTATTTTGTAGAATGTCCCTCAATTGTCCCTGATGTTTGACTCTTGATTAGACTGGAATTATGGATTTTTGGGAGAAAGACCACAGAGATGATACGCCTGTCTCATCAAATCCTAATAAAGGTATATACTATTAACATGACTTATCACTGTTGATATTAATCTTGGTAAGTTGGACTGAGGTAGTGTTTGTTAGGTTTCTCCTTTCTAAATGTATTCTTTTTTTTTCTTCTTGTTTTTACCTTTTCTTCTGTACTCCTTGTAAGGAAGCTACTAATCTTAGCCCGTATTTAAGGAGTAGGGGGTTATGCTCCATCCCCTTGAGGGCAAAGTGGCTACATAAATTATTTCAAATTCTTCATCACAGACTTATGTTTTCTCCTCTAAATTTATATGTGATATAAGTTCAATCATCTATTTATATCAGTAATAATTCAGATATTTATTTTATAGTTTGGATTATAATCTAATACTATTTTATTTTCTTGCTCAAACTGTTTTAGCATCGTCTACTGGGAACTCGTTCAGTTGGCTAGTTTGTCCCTTTGATGTATCCCCATAATCGTGTTTTTGTTTTCATTTTAATAGCATTTCTTTACCTTCTGGCACTGCAAAATGCTTTAGGCTCATTTTGTGTATTTCCTGCCCCAGTCGCAGAATCAGCCATCTCTCTGAGGAGCCCTAGTTCCTTATTGGAGAACACTATTAGAAACCAAGATGTGGGTGCTCAGTATGTGGCTGACTTTAAAAAAAAATGTTTTTCAGAGTTTTTCATTAAGTTTTTAAAATTAAACATAAGTGCTATGTCAGCTTCACACACTCATACCCTTCACCTATAACTTATTACCTTTCCTTCTCCCTTAGTATCTATCCCAGTTTCACAGTATCTCCAAATGGTCACTGTATTATTCTTTAGCACAACCAATGGGGGAAATGTAGATGCCTTATGGT
This sequence comes from Panthera uncia, assembly GCF_023721935.1. Classification (NCBI taxonomy): domain Eukaryota; kingdom Metazoa; phylum Chordata; class Mammalia; order Carnivora; family Felidae; genus Panthera; species Panthera uncia. The sequence continues at coordinate 69,197,122 of NC_064811.1, read as the reverse complement.
TCAGACTTTCTAATTACAAGCCTAGCAAGATGAAAATGGAATCACAACATAGAAACCAACCTCATCCTACCCTTCTGAATGTTAATCACCATTTCTATGCTCATGCCAGGCCGCACACTTTCAGACTGAATATGACCTCTGGGGAATATTACCTCATAATATCCACTAGACATAGAAAACTTTTAAAGAATTAAATATAGAAGTTTTAGATCACCTAGATAACTACTGCCTGATAAATATAGCACTGAGGATTGAGAGTTGAATATAAAAATAGGATTCTAAAAAAGAAGGAAAGCTGAAACTTCTTGTCACTGTTATGTTTCCATTTTTTTTCCTTTCAAAAAAAGCACAGAGTAATTCATTAAGTAAGCTAAATAGTCTGTGCTATTTTGAGGAATAGAGGATGTCCCGTCAACAAATAAGAATATAAAAAGAAAATTATATGTTTATTATTGCTTATTCCCAGATCAACTATAGTTCTGTCACCAACTCCCATTCCTGGCTGACTGAAAAGCCAAATATTTTTGACATTAGCTATTTGTCTAATAAACATAAGTCTGATGTTCTCTTAATTCTGACATTGGTTGTAAATTCAGTAGAGTCCACAATAATGAAGTCCAAATTGCAGTTATATGTGTTAAAGATGAAGCACACAGCATACAAATAGCAATGACATTTTAGAAGAATACAGAGCTCTTCAGTCAGCATTAGGATTTTTTTTAATGAAAAAAAATGACTGCTCTGTGCCAGGTGCTTTCCATAAACATAAATTATTTCATTTAATCCCCCTGTTTAGTCCTCCTAAATTAATTTAAATTCCACTTTGAAAATAAAGGTTAAGTGACTTGTCCAAATACCCATGAAGCATGCAGAAAAATCCAGATGTAAGGACATTTTTTCCTGACTACAATTCACATAGAGTATGAGCCGCTCAGATGCAGTTACTTCAGGATTCCAGCAGGAAACAGTGCAAACAGATTAGGGTAATGCATGGAGGGGTTAGTTAAAAGACTACTCTCAAAAGGCATGGGCAGGCAGTAAGAAAGCCTCAAGGGCACCACCCCAGGCTGGGCACTGCAGAGTTGTGCCATTCTCCAGGATGCAGCCAGTCAGAGGCAACCCACCCTTCCTTCCACCTACAGTGAAGGAGTCAGGGCAATAGATCCTCTGCCCCTCTTCTTCTTCAACTCCATGCCTTTGTTAGATTCTCCATGGGCCAACTTTAACCGAAAGGCTTAGGGAAAGGGAGGTGTGGGGGTGGTCTTCACAGTTCTGCCTATAGAGCCGACAGCAGGATGGGACTGGTGAGCAGTGCATTGGGAAGACGCAAACAGACCAGCTCATCAAATGCTGAAGTTTCTCTAACTATTGATTGGAGTACAGAAATGACATAGGATTTGCATTCACTTAAATATGCTAATTATTTATTCTCCTGAAAATAAATTGAAAAGCAGTAGCAAAAGACCTTTGCATTGAATCTTTCTAAATGTCCAAGAACCACAGGTGAATTTGTTCATGTGGGGGGGAAAAACATAGAAAACACATAAAAGCATTGACAAGATAAGCCAAAGCAAATCCTTGTAGGCATTAAGAGGTTTTTTTTCTTTCTTTCCTCTTTTCTTTTCTTTTTTTTTTCTTTTTCTTTTTCTTTTTTTTTAAGTCAGGAGTCTTTAGGAATTCTTATTTGGTGAAGCACTTCTGAATCATGAGTAGTTATTCCAGAAGTTATTCCTGAAGAACTGTGGTCTGGCTCTGTCACTGAGTGATTGAATGTGTTTAGACAAGTGATTTAACAGCTTTGTGCCTTGGTAACTTTTTCTCTCTCTATTATGGTACTTGATACTTAATGTTGTATGTGTATTTTTTCATCAAATTAATATTGCCACCGATCAACATAGAGTGAAGCACACTGCAAAATAGGTTTCCAGCAACTATATTCATTCCTTTGTTCATGTTAACTGATTTTTTTTTCTGTTTTTCCTTTCACTGTCTTTTTTTTAATGTTTACTTATTTTTGAGAGACAGAGAGAGACAGAGCGTGAGCAGGGGAGGGGCAGAGGGAGGGGGAGACATAGAACATGAAGCAGGCTCCAGGCTCTGAGCTGTCAGCATAGAGCCCGATGCGGGGCTCGAACTCATGAGCCACGAGATCATGACCTGAGCCGAAGTCAGACGCTTAACCGACTGAGCCACTCAGGCACCTCTTTCCTTTCACTGTCTTGTTTTCCAATACAAATTTTCCAAAATCTTTAGAAATATACAGGGAGTAGGTCACCAATAAACATAAGTAATAATGATTTAAGGAACTTTTAACATTCAATAATCCAATAATCCATTGAAGGTATTAGAGATGTCTTCTACAAAAGAATCCAATTGGAAGTATTTTTAAATATAAATCATCTTAGTTGAAATGGATAATCCCTCCTATTTGTATACATCTTGACTTAAATATTTCAGATTTATTTGTGAGCAAGTGATTTCACCTCACCTGTCAACTCATGAAATCTTCAGATTTACTTTGGCCACAATAATTCTTAACTTAGAAAGTCAAGAATTAGCTTTAAAAGCTCCTTCCTCATAAAATGATGTCAAATAACACCACAAGGAGATAAATAAGCATTCTGAAACTCATCCCAACAAGAAAGCCAACAAGGAAAAATGTTCTCCAAGAGCAATCAGCAAACTTCATCAAGTCATTTCTCCATCTACATCACAGGAAGTATGAAGCACCTCCTAATGAGTGTTGGATGGGAATTAGGACCATTTGCTCACAGGGCCATGGCACCACACGAAGCAGGGAACTCAGCAGCAGGACTGCAGCATATGGAACTCATTCTCTCAGAGCGACAAGAGTTTATTCATTTCAAATGTATGTGCATTCTCAGGATGTTATTAGAAATGATTTATTTTGAAGACATTTTATTTAAAAACTTCAGCCAGAGCTCTATGCCTCTAACACATAAAAAGGAAACTCAAAGAAGAAAATTGTAAATTCGTCCTATCTGTTTTACATTTCCACGCACTTCTTATTGTTCATATTCATGGCAAATGAAGGCTCATTTAGACATAAGAGCCTCAGTAGACATACTTCAGAAAGACTTCTCCTTCCTTCTCATTGTATCATTTACATTCCCTGCATCCCCCTGCCCAAACTTATATTTTGTGTGTATTCATCCAAAAAAAAATCTAATTTTCTTTCTTTTCAGAAAATTACCTGTCCATCCTAAGTTTGGCCTCAAGGTTTTTATATAGATGTCTTTGCCAAGCTAGAGGAGAATTATCCTGTTTTTCTTATGATATGCTGAATTTAAGATAAATCTGTACCAAATTTTACATGGCTAATTCATTTCTCCTACATGACTGTACTGTTTTCTTTGGCAGGGCTATCCTAAAAGTCTTACTCAAAGTACCCAACACCATTTAGATTTTTATTCAAGTACTAATAAGCTACTTCCTAATGATTGTACTCCCCCCAAACCACACCCTATACACTTAATTTGACATTTCAAAGTTCCTATTTTGTTAACATTAAGAAAATTTTAAAATATACATTCAAGTCCACGTATGTGTAGGACACTTTCCTAGAATGTTATAAGGGAAGTACATGTTATAAGAGAAACTCTACAACAATGATAAATAATATCACTAAGAGGTGAATAATAATCTGTGCCTGAAGAGTAATGTTCATTCATTTAGCTAATACTTACTGAGCATCTATGACTGCCAGGCACAGTGCAAAGTGCTAGAAGTACAAAGATAAATAGAAAGACCTCGTCCTTGACCTTATTGCACTTATATTCCAGGTTTGGTGATGGATGATTAGGAAAAAGAAAAAAAGGCTACACTATCAAGCAAATAAATAAATGTCCAAATAAGTAGAGATTGTAGTAAGTGCTATGAAGGAAATAAATAGGCTTTCTGATAAAAAAAATAATGGGATGGTAGGCTACATTATTTAGGGTGGTTAATAAAGGCCTCTCTGAAGTTTAAGCTGAGATCTGAAAGAGAAGGAGCAGACAGCCAAGAAAAACCAGCCTACCGAGAGAAGAGGTGGCTCCAAGCATAAAGGGACTAAATAAAAAAAAATCCCTGTCGGTGTATCTAGGAATCAGCAGAAGTCTAATGTGGCTAGAAAAATAACATGTTCATGGGGAGAGTAGGCCAAGATGAGTTTAGAGATGGACCTTGTCATGCTGAGCCTACCGGTCATGGAAAGGAATGGACCATTTCAAAAAGAGGAGGGACAGGATCTGATATTTGTTAGTTTGTTTGTTTTAATGGCTGTTATATGGGGAATATATTTGAGTGGGGCAGGGGCATTTTAGGACACTCCTGCAGTATTCCAAGTGATGGTGGCCCATGACATAGCGATAGCAACAAATGTAAAGACAAGTTGAAAGATGTGAAATATATTTTGGAAGTAGAACTGTATAGGACTGTAAGTGAATTGAACGTGAGAAGGGAGGGCAAATGGACCCTGTCTAATACCAGATAGATGGTGTTACCACTTACGGGGCCAGGAAAGGGCAAAAACGGAGCTGGTAATGGTAGAAGAGTGCAGACAGACCTGCATTTTGGACAGTGCAAGTTGGAGACGCATACTACGTATGAGCTGGCTGTCAGTCTGTGTATGAGGGGAGGAGGGCAGGAATTCAGCAGAGAAGTTCAGCCCTGCTGGGAGAGCTGAAGCTCCAGTTGTGTATGCAGGGGAGAGGAGAACTTAGAGCATGAGAGAGAGAGGAAGCCACCCAAGTGCTTAGAATTACGGGTTAGTCTAGTTGTGGAACAATGAATGAAAGGCTTAGCTAGCTGCAGCAGGGATTTCTTGTTGGGGTATGCTGAAATAAAAAAATGTTGGAGAAATAAGAGAGACCTTTTAAACTCAAGCTTATGATTTCTTTGCTTTGTTTAATTTTAGGGAACCATCAAGGGTAATTGAGTAGAGATGTGGAGCAGGAGGTGTGTGAGAGCAGTGTATTATTAAAATAATCACGACTACTCATGTATAATTTTTGAGGTAGGGAAAACCTCAGGCTGATGTGGGGATCCCTCGGCACATATTTCAGTAATTGTGTGAATTGATGAATGTTTGAGTTGAGATGGCAGGCATAGAAACAGAAAGGAAGAGGAGGATAAAGGACCATCAAAAGAAAACCTCAAAAATATTTGGTGCCTAAGACATTGAGAGGGAGGAAGAGGAAATGATTTGGTAAATACCGCTCATACTTTTTTCTCTCTTAACTATCCAGTATACATGGGCAATGTGCCTAAGCAGCATACACCACATGTGCCTCGTTTCATGCTTTGTTTCCTCTGGAATGGTAGGCACTAATTTACAAAGCAATAAAGGTAGGCATCAGGACAAACTCCTCATTACTATTCAGAGAAGTTCCAGCATAGAAATAAGGACTGATGAAGGGTAAAAGCAATATCTGCAAAAATCTGTACTTTAAGCAAAGAAACATGCACAATAAAATGTGTTATAAAGCCCCCACAGCATATCATTTAATCTTTTCCTGTTCTACCTCATATGAGGCCTTTTCTTATATGATGGGAAAGGGATGATCACTGGCATGTAAACATTGCAAAAGTACACAAAATAAACAAGGGAAAAATATCATCACCAGCAAGAGCTAGCTGAACAACAAGGCAGATTAACAGTCGGTTTTATGTTTAATTTTGGCATTCTTGTTCCTGTTAGGTTTTTAAAAGAGTATCTGGCCTTAGGCAATTCTTTCCCATTTTGTGCTCTGGTTTTGCCATCTACACAAGGAAGTCATCTAATCTAGTGGAGTGGGAGAGGATTGTATTTGTGTGTGTGTGTGTGTGTGTGTGTGTGTGTACGTATATGTGTGTATGTAGAATAACATATATTCTTATAAGAAACCCAGGAAATTTAGAGGGATAATGATAGACATTAAATACTGACAATATAAGTCTGCACAAAACCAGTATTAAACCCAATGCCTTCCTTCCAAAGCATTTTATTCAAAATATCAGTAAAGAAAGATTTGCTAATATTAATAAGCAATCTGCTTGGAAAATAGAGTAGGAAGAGCAACTATCATGGATCATTTTAATAACAAATTTAGTAACAAATAAGATGGATGCCAGCAATTGCCTTTCATAATGCCCACCTTCATTCCACCGGTGATTGACAAATTATTTTGTATTTCTTTTTTTTTTTTTTTTTTAATTTTTTTTTTTTTTTTTTTTTTTTTTTTTTTGGGACAGAGAGAGACAGAGCATGAACGGGGGAGGGGCAGAGAGAGAGGGAGACACAGAATCGGAAACAGGCTCCAGGCTCCGAGCCATCAGCCCAGAGCCCGACGCGGGGCTCGAACTCACGGACCGCGAGATCGTGACCTGGCTGAAGTCGGACGCTTAACCGACTGCGCCATCCAGGCGCCCCAAATTATTTTGTATTTCACCTAGGGAATAATATTAAATTCACTCGTAATCATTCATCACTTTATGGTTGTCCTGTCCTCAGGAACTTCAGTTATGTCTAATGCCTACTTTTCTTTAGTAATTGGTACTTCATTCAAAGTGAAGTCATCTATTCAATCCAGCCTTGGGTTTTGCAGAGGCACGTGCAATAAAAGCCTCCAGTCCTTCCCGACTATTATGCTGGTGATTACCATGTTGGATCCTACAATAAATGGTGTAAGAGCTGTCCCTGACTAAGAGGGCTGACAGGTTTAATATTAAATCATAATGAAGAGATGTCACAAGAATATCATGTGTACTTAATATTTGGTCTTTGGTGAGACCAGCTCTGTAAATCGCAGTTCCTTCTTGGCATCTTCTGTGTTTTCTCTGGATCATATATCAATGTGCCCTCATGGGGCACCATATTTCAACAAGTTACCCTGCTTCCTCCCACCTCTCTACACACTTGCTTCTTATATTCTCCATAAATAGCATCTTGTCCTGTAATTCATCTTCCATGCCTCATTCATTCTAAACCTAAACTTCTTGGCCCTGTTTCTGCCATATTAAAATACTTCCCATGGCGAGCTCATGTTTAAAAAGGAAATCAATCGTTCTGATTCATCTGATATGAGCTTCTGGGTGTTTTTCTAATTTATTGTTCACTCTCAGGTCAATACCTCTATGATACCATCATTAAATATTAAAGGCTGCTTAAGGGCACCATCCTTACAGAATGCTCTGCCCTGTTAATATCAGGGAGAATGATACTTTGCTTCCTGGGAGAATGCTTCATTTTTTTTTTTTAAATTGCAAGCTTGAAAACTTGGGTTTGCCACTTGAATATGGTAGCGAAGAACAAGCACTCCATCCGAGACTAAAAGATAACTAAGGGGAGTTCAAAAAGAAGGTTGTCATCTGTTTCTATCTCTTCCTGCCTGCTGCTGCTGCTGTAAAAAAAAAAACAAAAACAAAAACAAAACAAAAACAAAAAAAAAACAAAAACAAAACAACCCTGTCTTATTAGCGATCTTAGGTCCTTAAATGAAATGGGAAGCTAGAATTCCTGGGTACAGTAAGCTGGAAGAATCTGTCTGTAAAAATAGCCCATGCGCCAAAATATGCCAACCTGTACCTGGAAAGTTCAGAGTGTGCTGTGCTGGCCTGGAAACTTCCCTTGTCACCACAGTCCTAGCTATTAGCACTGGTCCATGGAGACCTACACCTTGCATCAGATACCTGAACAGAAAAAAATCACATGGAACTACACTTTTTAGTTTCAAAGAGAAAACATTTCAGCTGTTGGGCTGCAAAGCTCACTGTGATTTAAACAATTGATTTCTATTACTAAAATATGCTGGCACTTATTGAGGACTTTTATTTTTATCTGCCAACATTGTTCATCACTCCATGATCATTTTCTCTCTTTGCTCTGTAAGTGAACATTCCTTAAGTAAATCTCTTTAAAGTTCTGATGTCAAAACTTCATGAAATAACTCTCAAGTGATATCTAAAGGAATGGCCAATCCTTAGTGGCTGTGGAGTGGAATGCATGAAGACTAAGCTGTTCTCAATTAGGGGAGAAAGCACAAGTGCTTTGCGTGTGTGTGTGTGTGTGTGTGTGTGCTCAGTGGGTGTCAGATCTCCACTCCTCACTTTTTTCTCCCAATGGCAACAGGTCAAATTGTGTATTAATGACCATGAAAGGCCTGCAGTAATGTGTGAAAGAAGGAAAGGGCCTTCCTTAAGATCTCAAAGCAAGCTGTAGCATGAGGATATGAATTGGATGAATTGCTTGTATGTACTTGAGCTTCAGCCTTTTTGATGTCAAAGGTTCTTCAATATCTGGCATCTGCACATCTCTCTAGCTTCATTTATTTTTATTTTTACCAGATGCACCCCTGTTACTCTCTCCAGGTAAAGTAAACTCTTCCAGATCCTTCTAGGCCCTCAAGCCAACTTGCTGCGTCTGTTTCTACACATGGTCTTTGTTCTGCCTAAAATGCCATCCTTCCACATTCCTGGTTAATTCCTTCTTTTCTATGGCATTGCTTTTTAGAGTTGTCCTGCCCACAGAGGCAAAGCCAATTTGGAGAGCCATAATAGACCAAATAATGTTTTAATGTTTGCACGAATCACAGTTTTAGTTTATTGAACATCCTGTGTCTGTATGAACACAGCTTAGTTGCACAAAGCATTTATTTATTTTTCAGGCAAATACTACTGCTGTGAAGGGCGAGAAGAAGCAAATCTATCATATTACCCCTAGGCACCACTTACTGCATCCTATCATTGGAAAAAAAGAGGAATTTCAAAATGAAATGGTAGAAAACATTATTATATGTAACAAAATAACTTAAATGAATAGCGAAGGAATACCAACCAAGTAAAACACCGTATGCAAGCATTGGTCATCTACAGTGAGTTCAGGGGCCTGAAGATCAACTAAGTATCCCAGTTGCTTTGCTCTTATTTCACAAATGTTAGACTTATCTCTCATACTCCCTAAAGCTTAGTGCAGTGCTTTTTATAGTAGGCATTTAATAATATTTGTTAAATGTTATGTGAATGAATGACTATTTGAAGGAAGTCATGAGTGTAAGCGTCTGTTTTTTTAGTCCATGTTTCTCACGGCTCCTGTGGTAAGGAAGAACTTACTCTGGTAGTCACTGGGGAAAAAGCTAAAAGCAGTATTTGTTCCACTTAAAGTTCTTAATTGCAATCAAAAGAGATTTTTTAAATGGGCAGTTTAAACAAAAGGAGAATTAGTAGAATATGTTTTGGGCTCAGAATCAATGAATCAAGCTTCAAAGCTTCAGAGGGACAGAAAAGTAATTAAGTAAAATAAGAAGCAGGGATACAGGGGCACGGTAGCCGGGCTACCACAGAATCTTATTTGCTTTCTATTGCCTCCTCTGCTACTATTGTTCAAATGGGTAGCTTCCAACCATTTTTCCGTATCCCGAATGTACCAACTGAGAGAGAGTGCTACATTGGTCAAAATAAATCCATGTACTTATTTGCTGTCTCTACTGGGCTGAAGGAATAAGGATCTAATAATTGATCTTGATGAGTCATTTGAATTTATAACTCATGCTTTCTTATTCTTAAATAAACTAGCAGTGAGAATTGAAGTATATGCAATGCATTCCAATGTTTTCAGAGAGCATCCTGTTCAGATACTTTATTCTAGGAAACTTACTTGCTACATTATGCATTTACTTTTGTATTTTTTTCCCTTGTAGTTCTTTTCCTTGAAGTTTGTGAAAAGACAATAAATATTTATGAAAACATCTTTGTTCTGTTTTCCTCACAGTATTAAAATATGAAGGAAGTTTGTTCTTGCTAATTCGTGTTGTTCATTACCTGTACTAGTAAATTCCTGAAAAGCAAAAAATTTGCTTTACTCAAACTGTGTCCTCAGTGTTTAAAATAGTGCATGGCATAAATGCTCAGTAGATACTTGTCAAATGTTGATTTCTTAAAAATGTTCATTCCAGGATGCCTATTGAGTCACTGCTCATTATAACACAACACAAATGAGAAGAATCTGTGTATCCGGAAAAGGGGGAAAAATACATTTTGTGTATCTAAATCTATGAGATGTGTAGGATATGTTACATTTTTAAAAATCGAGTTCTTGGGGCATCTGGGTGGCTCAGTCGGTTGGGCGTCTGACTTCAGCTCAGGTCACGATCTCACGGTCCGTGAGTTCGAGCCCCGCGGCGGGCTCTGGGCTGACGGCTCAGAGCCTGGAGCCTGCTTCCGATTCTGTGTCTCCCTCTCTCTCTCCCCCTCCCCCATTCATGTTCTGTCTCTCTCTGTCTCAAAAATAAATAAACCTTTAAAAAATTTTAAAAAAATAAAAAAAATAAAAAGTGAGTTGCTGAAAAAAGACATAGTATAATATTTTTGTTGAAATACTACCTAGATACATTAAAGTCATAGAAAAAAATATACTAAAATGCTAGAGCTTATCACTGAAGGTAGGTTTGGGAGGGAAGAACAGAAAGTTGTGGGGCACCTGGGTGGCTCAGTTGGTTAGGTGTCTGATTCTTGATTTTGGCTCAGGTCACGATCTCACAGGTTGTGAGATGGAGCCCTGAGTCGGAGAGCCTACATGGGATTCTCTTTCCTCTCTCTCTGCCCCTTTCCCTGCTCACTCTCTCTCTCTCCAAATAAATAAATAAACATTATAAAAAGAAAGTTGTTTTTACTTCTTACTTTACTTAATTTCTTTAAAAAAGTCCCTTTCATTATTAGGAAAGCATAACATACGTGTTATGAAAAGTAAGAAAGTGCTGACAAGAAAACCCAAAACTTAAAATTACTAAGGTAATGATGAAAATCCTTAGTGTATGTCCTTCCAGATTTTCATCTCTGTATATCTACACATTAAGGGATTTTTTTTAACTGAAACGAGATCATTCTGTACATACAGATTTTTCTAGTAAATAATACCCGCAGTTTCATTTCAGTAACTTTTCACCTCATCTAATACATAAACATATTTGCAAATTAAAACACATCAAAATTAAACTTTTGTGGGGCGCCTGGGTGGCTCAGTGGGTTAAGCATCTGACTTCGGCTCAGGTCATGATCTCACGGTTCGGTTCGTGAGTTCGAGCCCCACGTGGGGTTCTGTGCTGACAGCTCGGAGCCTGGAGCCTGTTTCAGATTCGGTGTCTCCCTCTCTCTCTCTGACCCTCCCCCATTCATGCTCTGTCTCTCTCTGTCTCAAAAGTAAATAAACGTTAAAAAAATTTTTTTTGAATAAAAAAAAATTAAACTTTTGTTCTTAGAAAGACATGGTTAAGTAAACAAAAAAGCAAGCTCCAGATTGAGAAAAAATATTTATGATACGTATATCTATCTGACAACAAGCCTTCTATCCATAATACTTTAAGAATGTTTATAATCCATTAGTCAGAAGATAGCAAGCCTTTTGAAATAAATGGGCAAAATGTTTGAACACTTGACAAAAGATATATATATGGCCAAAAAATACATAAACAGATACTCAATATCATTAGTCATTAGAAATATGCAAATTGAAACCATAGTGAATGCCACTAAGCGCCCATTAGAATATCTAAAATTTTTTGAAAAGACTGACATCACCAAGTGGTGGCAAAGATGTGAAGCAAGTGAAACTCTCATGTATACTGGTGAGAATATAAAATGGTACAAATCATTTGGAAAACAGTTGGCCAGTATCTCATAAAGTTAAAAATACACTCAGAAAATTACTCAGCCATTCCACTCCTAGGCTTCACTCAAAGGAAATCTAGACACATGTCCATTAAAAGAACTCTCCATGAAGATTCATAGCAGCTTTATACTTAAGAACCCAAAACTCAATCAGTGGTATTGGTTTATGTGGGGGACAGTATAATCACTTCCAGAGCCCAACTCCAAAGCCAGGCTAAGGGAATAAGGAACTTCTCAGCATCCTTCTGGGAAACATCATGGGAGTCTCAGATACTTCATGTAGACTAGTAGCCTCTCCTAGACATGCTGATCCTACATTTGATCACTGTCACTCAAATATAGGGTCAGCCTGTCTAAGCTTAATTTCACAGAGTCTTTTTCCTATATACCCAAGTCATGTTTGGTTCCAACAACTCAGATTTAAGTTTTATGCAGTTTAGGGAAGAAAAGAGTACATTTAGGGTTTAAAGAGCTTAGATGGTCTTTTGGTGAAGGGTTTCTCACTTTCTTATGTATACACAGGTACACACAAATAATGTCTGCATTGACAGTAGCTTAATACTAACCAACTCACAGGGTTGTTGTGACTATTAAAAGAGATAATCCAGAGAAAATTGTTTTCAAAATGGACAGAATTCCACCAAAAATAGGTATTAGCTACAATTTTCAGGAGTGATAGTGCTAGGCTTCACTGCCAGTCATACAAAGCAAATGACACCTGGTCACCTGGTACCACTTCTATAATAACAAAACAAAGATAACATAAAGCTAGGACTTTGAAAAGCATAAAGGCCCTATAATCTCTTGTTCTCAGGATGATTTCAGAACTTTAAAGTTACCAAATTCTATTGCTGTTTTTCTCTTAAAAATGATGCCTGCTAGGTACTGGAACTAATGACAGGCATGGCTGAATATCTATTTCCTATATTGTGAAGTCATCCCTGAAAATACCATTTCAAGTGGCAGTACTCCAGGGATCAAGTGCATGCGAGATGTCTGAGCTCACTCACTGCCTCAGCATGACACCAGTTCCACTTTAGACCTGTCCTAATGTAAGAACACAGTCACTAAACTAAGAGGCTTCTTGGCTTTCTTGACTAAAGGAAACAAAAATAAAAGGAGCAGGAAAAAGGTGGATTTACGGAGGTTTAGAACTTTCCAGAAGGAGCCTTAGAGATAAATGTTTTCCAACACCTTTAATTTATAACTAAAGGGGGAAAGAAAGGGAAAGGGAATGTTGGGAAATGGGAAGAAATAACAATTTTCACAAAACAAGGCTGAGTTTTGCTGCTCTTAAGACTTTGCTCTTTTTTTTTTTTCCCAGTGATGTTACAGTGGCTAACACCACACCAGCACCATTATCCTAAGAGGCCATTGAGTATAAATAGCATTTCTTAGTCTTCAGTTCATGGGAAATTGATTTTCTAGTTTTTAAATTTTGAAAATGCAAAATGCTATTTGTCAGGTCTATTTAAAATACTGTTATATATCGCCTCTGAGATTTCAAAGAATTCATAGGGATGGGATTTCTGTAGCAGCCATCATGTCTTTCTTTTTTTTTTTAATATGAAATTTATTGTCAAATTGGTTTTCATACAACACCCAGTGCTCATCCCAACAGGTGCCCTCCTCAATGCCCATCACCCACTTTCCCCTTCCTCCCACCCCCCCCATCAATCCTCAGTTTATTCTCAGTTTTTAAGAGTCTCTTATGGTTTGCCTCCCTCCCTCTCTTTTATTTTTTTTCCTTTCAATACAGATAATTTAAAAACATGCATGTAAATATATAATTTGGCTCTTTTGTATCTCATATGAACAAATTTGCCAAAGGGAGGCAGTTAATCTCTCAACCTATGTGTTTCTGATTTGAAGAAATGGGCACAGCAGATTTGCCTCACTGGAGATAGGTGGTGTGGTAACTGGGAGGAAGGTTACAGAACGTAGATTAGACTACTAGCTCTGCCATTTGCTAATTGTGTGATCATGTATAACACAGCTAGTCTCACTTACTGTGAGATGTCTTCAACTGAAAAACAAACGTAATTCTTCTACAGCCCTGGAACACATAAAACTACTTAACCTGCAGCTTGACGACTGGGTGATAGTGTCCTTGGCAGTGCTACCCTCCAAATACCACCACATCCTGACTCCTAACCTCCCATGCTGTGAATAAAAAGATATCACATAGGTAGCCAGTGAAGACTATACATGTACCCTAATCTTTGACCTTGCCTGCCTCCCAAACTGATCTTGCAGTTCCTCCCACAGGCCAGGTAGACTCCCACACCTGAACCTATCCATCTGTGGTTTCCCCTGCCTGGACAGCTCATTACACAGCAGGCTCCCTTAGGCTTCTGCTCACAATTCACTTCTGAGAGGTGTGTCTTTTCCAATCTGCATACAATAGCACCCTGCTCTGCCATTGTTTCATATCTCTTTTACTTGGCTATATCTCCTTGTATGGCCCTTACTGCCTGGCATACTTAATATTTATTTTATTAAGAATTATTTATACATATAACACATTGTGATTATATATCTTCTGTGTCTAGAATCTAAGATTATTGAGGGCAAGAAGTTTGTAAGTTTAATTCACTGCTAAATTCCCAATACTCAGTAGTGCTTATCATACAATACAAATTAACAAATATTTGTTAGACGAATGAGAAAATAAATTATGTAAATTTTCTAGGGATTAAAAACTCAGGTGATACTTAAATCTTTCTGAGTAGAAATTCATGGCAGATCAATAAACAGTAAAATCTAGATATTGAGGTATTATATTGTTATAGACTTGTACTGGTTAGATTTTGCATGTACTCCAGAAAGTTTTAGTAGAAATCTAATACCAAGAAATTCCCAACATAGTTTATAAATGGATGTGTCCTCCAAATCTTCTCTTTTGTTTCTCAAACCATCTGGCATCCAAGATCTTTCAGAAAAATGTATGAACTTAGATTTACTTTGGCTGAATTATATTCTAGCCTTTGCAAGAGTTGGGCTATAAACTGGTGATAAAATTATTGTAAATCTTGCTCTGATATCTTATCCTGCAATATAAATAATGAGATAGTTCTAAAGGTGGTCTTTTGATTGAAGGGCACCATTCCATTTAACTACATTTCAGAAATAAATCAAACTGTGCAAATTTGTTTCCTTATTGCTTTTCCCAACAAAAAGCCCAGAAATCAATTTTTCTGATACCCATGGCATGGTGATGAAAACTGTATTGGAATCCTGACAAATTTCTTTATCTAAGACAACAAGGCAGAGTGAAAGTTGGTTAATAACGACATTGTGATGTTTGAGAATGACCCCATTATCACTAGATGGAAATTAATTGATCTTTTAATATTTATTCCAATAGGGAATGTAGAGTGTTGACTTCAGAAAATCACTTTCCTAATCCTAATGAGATCGACAGTTGGTGATTTATGCTGTACTATCTGACTTATTTTACAGCAGTAGCAAAAGGTAAGATATTAAAGTAGTATCTCTCAACAAAAAGTGCCATTAATCAAAAGTCCTGACAAATGACTGTGGCTCCCATTCTCTCACCATAGAGAACAGAGGGTGAAGATGAAGTGTTGTGGAAAGGCAGATTTTTTTTCCCTTCTAGCAATGTCTACAACAGCTCCATTAAAAATGAAACAATAAAGAGAAAGGTAAAAGATCATATTTTTTACTTTAAAAAGTATAATCACCAATAAATCTTTACATCCTCTTACTAGCTAAATAAGCTTTTCTAATGACTTTGAAAGTTTTGCTATTTAGAAAAAATGAGTCCTAGAATAGCCCTCCCAATACCCTCCAGTGAAAACTCTCACTCTTTTACTTAACTTTTCTTCACTCTATTGACATAGCTGGGGACTTTCAACGCACGATTTGGCATTTATTATTTATTTATTTAAATAAATAAATTTAAATAAACAAAGCTTAGAAGGTTGTATTGCTTCTTCTCCCTGAGTGAGGTGGGTGCTGATGAGAAACACTGCTCTGTGTCTAAAGCATGGAGAAGAAAAATTTATATTGAAAAGAGAGGGAATATTAAAGGTATAGGAAAATCCCGGGGGAAAATCCTATTGTATTTAATTCCAAAATATAAACACAAATATACAGTAACGTATTATATTAATGTGTACATTAATGTTTCCATAGTTTGAGAGTAAGATGGACTGGAGTTAGATTGGGACTCTGCCACGTACTAGCCTTGTGACTTTAGCAAGCTGCTTAATCTCCATTGATCTTAGTTTCTTAATCTTGGGGCACCTGGGTGGTTCAGTCGGTTAAGCATTAGACTTGGGCTCAGGTCATGATCTCATGGTTCGTGAGTTGGAGCCCCGTGTCGGGCTCTGTGCTGACATCTGGAGCCTGGAGCCTGCTTCGGATTCTGTTTCTCCCTCTCTCTCTGCCCCTCCCCCACTCATGCTCTGTCTCTGTCTCTCTTTCTATGTCTCAAAAATAAATTAACATGAAAAAATATTTTTTAAAAAAATTATTGCCCAGACACTGTTCAATAAGTTTGACTTGCAAAAGGAAAAAGAAAAAAAAGTATTGTTGACAGTGACATGTACTTTTCTCCTGCTGCAAGGTTAAAGTTGGAAGTGATAAATTCTATAAAATATAAAACAATCCAGGTGGAACTAATACAGACTAGTATTCTCCAACCTCTTGGTCAATGATACATCTGTCAAATTGAGGCCATGCAACAGAACATTTGAAGGGATAAATTGGCCATTGGTTCCACTAACCACACTCCAATCTCTAATAATTCACTTCTCACAATACAACTGTACTCCCCTTAAATCCCCTAAGATTCACTATGGTTACTATCATTTGACACATTACAATTGCACCAAAAATTGAAATTAAAAAAAAAAAGAATTTTGAAGTACATCAACCATCTTATTATCCTAATAAACATTTCCTAGTCCTTGACCACAAAGCAAATTATCTAAAACACAAAGTACAACTGCCATTGCAATTTATATGGAACACATTCAAACCATCATTTAGGAAAGGTATAACATATCCTTTTACCTACTCCTTTAGATAAATACAGGGCTTAACTACTTTTTTAGTTACTAAAAAACTGTGTTTATGGTGTGTGTATGTGTGTATGAATTCCTACTAAGAACTGCTAACACCATGCAATAGAAGTAAGATTAAAAATGTTTTATTTAGAGGTGCCTGGATGGCTCAGTAGGTTAAGTAACTGACTCCGGCTCAGGTCGTGATCTTGCAGTTCATGAGTTTGAGCCCCATGTCGGGCTCTGTGCTGACAGCTCAGAGCCTGGAACCTGCTTCACATTCTGTGTCCCCCTCTCTCTCTGTCCCTTCCCCGCTCGTGCTGTCTCTCTCTGTCTCTCTCTCTCTCAAAAGTAAATAAAAACACATTTAAAAAATAAAATGTTTTTTATTTAGGGACACCTGGGTGGTTCAGTCGGTTAAGCATCTGACTCTTGATTTCAGCTCAGGTCGTGATCTCACAGTTGGGTTCATGAGATCAAGCCCCATGTGGGGCCCCACACTGACAGTGGGGAAACTGCTTGGTATTCTCTCTCTCCCTCTCTCCTTCCCCCTCCCCCACTCACACTCACTCTCTCTCAAAATAAATCAACTTAAAAAAATGTTTTATTTAATCCTCTACTCTCAAAACTTCACCACCAAGAAGCCCAAATTAACAGTAATTTAGGGAAGATATTTTATATACCCACTCAATAAATATTTATTAATGGCTTATAATATGATTCTGGGTTCAGAGCTGTGGCCTCGAGGTGCAATAGTGAACAAGTACAGCCAGGGTCTTAGCCTTCAACTAGCAGTAGGTTCTATTGGAGAGTCTACATCTCTTTAGGATCTTATGTCAGTCTTTAACCATTAAGTTTTGTTTCTTATAAAGTCCTAAATCTATTTTATAAACTTTCTCTATTGGATCATTATGTATAACAAATTACTAATAATACTAAACTACTAATAGCAATGTCAATAAAGATAATGAATAATCTATAATATTCCAGGGAGAAACTTATGTATTATGTATGTTATCTCACTTACTCTTTACCCAGAGAAAGTAAACAATTAGGATCCACTGTTACATTTTCATAAGCAATGACAAATTTTATTTTATTAAAAAAAATTTTTACGTTTATTTATTATTGAGAAACAGAGAGAGACAGAGTATGAGCGGGGAGGAGCAGAGAGAGGGGGAGACACAGAATGAGAAGCAGGCTCCAGACTCTGAGCTGTCAGCACAGAGCCCGACGCAGGGCTGGAACTCACGAACTGCAAGATCATGACCTGACCCAAAGTCAGACGCTCAACTGACTGAGCCAGCCAGGTGCCCCAGCAATGACAAATTTTAAAACATGTCATCAGCTTACTACATTTTAGGGCTCTTTGTATAATACATTCTATTTAATTATTCTGCACTTAATTAAAATAAATCTGAGTGATAAAATTTTAAACATTTAGCTGTAAAAAAGCATAGTTCAATATACATTTTGCATCAATATTGGCTTCTATAATATATTATGAAAGGAATCAAAAATATATAGTCAATGATTTAGAATATTATACCATAGAGTCAATGGTTTAAAGTTCCAACAAGTTTTCTAATTTTTGTTTATTTTTCTATAAATAAATGGATTTTCAGGTATTTCTTATCACTCTTTACTTTGACAAAATTATATTTTTGCCGTGGTAAAATACCATTTTATTGTAAGTTGATTTTATTGACTTATTGTAATCTCTCAACTTCATATAACAATGTACTTTCTGAGACACTTCTTAGAGATGAAGCCCTGTTCATTAGGTTTGAGTATAAGTGAAAGTGATTTAAAGATTAAATCTATAACAGAACTAAATCTATAATAGGTGTTATACACCTTTAACAGCAATTAATCCCCCCATCTCTGTAACACACCTTAATGTGCTAAGTTCAATATATATATATATATATATATAATCTAATAGAATGGAACATTTTGCTCTTTTTAAAAAATTTTTTTTAATGTTTATTTTATTATTTTTGAGACAGAGAGAGACAGAGCATGAACGGGGGAGGGGCAGAGAGAGAGGGAGACACAGAATCGGAAGCAGGCTCCAGGCTCTGAGCCATCAGCCCAGAGCCCGACGCGGGGCTCGAACTCACGGACCGCGAGATGGTGACCTGAGCCGAAGTCGGACGCTTAACCGACTGAGCCACCCAGGCGCCCCTTTGCTCCTTTTTTAAAGGCCAGTATCAGTACTCACATCTGATCCCTGTCCCACCCTGTTCACTCACAAAATACACACACACGTGTATGAGCGCATACGTACTCTCATGCATGTGCACACATATGCACGCACACACCTTATTCACACTCTAGGAAAACAAAACAACGTAGAAAAAATTTTAACCCCAAACCAAGTAAATTTTACTCTAAATACGGTTGCATACCTTTTCATTCTAATAACTGTAATATCTCCCATGTCATTTTCAGTTCACACTATTAATTCTACAGAACAAAGCACGCTAAAGAAATTTTTCTCCAGGCATTAATGAAAATGACGTGAAAAATGTTGATTCATGAGAAAGGGTTAGCTTTAACTGAACAAACTTTCCATAAAATGTCTACCTATGAATATACATAAATCTATATTGTGATAAATTGTTTTAAAATATAAAGTTATTTATAAAGAAACTTTATGTTTTTTCTTATTTTTATTTTATACCAATCTCTAAATTCAGATTTATTCCATCGGTTAGAATTAGCGGTCAAGCATTATTAGTATTCTTTGGTTAAATTTGATTAACTTATTAACTAAGGAAAATGAACATTATTCAGAGAATGATTACAAACCACAATCTTGGGGCACCTGGGTGGCTCAGTCGTTTGAGCATCTGACTCTTGATTTTGGCTCAGGTCATGATCTCACGGTTTGTGAGATGGAGCCCCGCGTGAAGCTTTGCATTGCCAGCACTGAGCCTGCTTGGGATTCTCTGTCTCACACTCTCTTTCTGTCCCTCCCCTGCTCATCACTCTCTTTTTCTCTCAAAATAAATAAACAAACTTAAAAAAAAAAACACGATCTTCCTTCTGATCAAGATGATCAGGTGAGTCAAAAGACTTAAAAGTTCAAAATTATGAATCTACTATCAAATTTTTTTATCATGAGTTCTTTTTGCCTTTCCAGTAATCATGGATAATGATAGGATATAGAACTAGAATGCAGGTTTCCTGACAAATGACCCAGCTTTTAATTCTGTTGATCTATTTATACAATATTAGACATACAGAGAAAATTTAAAAAAACCTATCTGACTAATTTAGCATTTTAATTTAACCTAAATAGAAAATATTACTATACCACCAATCTTATCTTTTAAAAACTTAAAAGCAGTCATAAAATTTATAATATATTGACTTTCTAATGACAAATTTATCACTTTCAATGAGTTCAGTTCCTATGGATACTTACAGGAAAAAAGTCTAGTATACTTCTCTAGTATACTTCTAACTCTAAGCATTTTTTTAACATACATTTAAAGTTTCTTACTTAGGTACATTATATTCATCCCTTCTACAGTTTTCCTCTTCATTTTACCTTCATAATAAGGAAACATATGAAGAGTGATAAAGGGAGGGAACAAAGATGGAAATGAGGACACAAGACACTTCTGAGTAAATTATTGATGAGAAAAAAACTAGAGGCCATTTATAAACAAACATTTGTTGGCTGTACAATTTTTAAATATCTTAATGTAACGTGTTGTTTCTTAATGTGAAAATTTTTATTTTTAGTGCTAACTCTAACTGCTTAATGGTGAGTATATTTAGCATAATCAAGAGCTGTCAATGATGTGGTCTGACTGAATTTAGAATCAGAATCCATTTACTACCGGGGTGCCTGGGTGGCTCAGTGGGTTAAGGGTCTGGCTCTTGACTTCAGCTCAGGTCATGATTTCACGGTTCGTGGTTTGAGCCACACATTGGGCTCCTTGGGATTCTCTCTCTCCCTCTCTCTACCTCTCCCCCACTCATGTGCTCTCTCAAAATAAATAAATAAACTTTAAAAAAAAAGAATCTGTTTGCTACCTGTGAGTTCTTGGCTGGGTTATTGGACCTCCCTAAGTCTTAGTCTTCCATATGTGTACTGATACCATCTGACCATTAAGATGGGAGGGCCAAGTGAGACAAGTTACACAATGCACTTGGCAAGGATAGATGCTCAATCAACATGAGCTCCCTTACTCTTCCCCTAGTGCCAGCTGGCTGGCAGATCACATTAAACAAAAAAAGGAAGCTATGTTCTCCTTTTTCCAGACAGCTGGTAATCCAGACATCACAGGCCTTCTACAAACAATGTTGACTTATTTTTGCCACAGCTGATGTGTATATAATGTGCCTTGCCAGTTCTCCTCCTGGGTTGAATTCATGACTTGTTTTTCTTTATTGCTCCTCGTTTTGTGGAACCAGATTGAGGTAAAGTAGTAGTTTTGTAATGTTTTGTATAGACTTCATTTATTGTATTGTAGTAACAGCAACAAAAATGTTTTACGGTATTTGGTCCTCACCACAGCCAGATGATGTGTAAAATATTACTCTTTCCAATCTGTGGATGGGGCCACTAAGAGATACAGGTTAAGTTACTTGCCCAGCATCATTTGGGTAGCAGAGACAGAGGCAGGATTTGAATTGAGATATCCTGATTCCAGAGCTTGCACTCTAACCCCACAGACATGAAAAAGAGCTAGATTTGCACGAAGAGTAAACATGGGACTTAAATTTCCATCTACTTCCTATTGCACTCAACTGAGGAGTCAGGGTTGGGGGCCAGCAATCACCAAACATCTGAATGATATTAATTATGCATTTATTTCAAAAGAGGAACACTGAAATTTCCTCTTGTGGGTACATATGCATCTCCTTTTACATCACTCCAGTATAGTACCTATAGGGTATATCTTCAACAGGCAACACATTTTTTTGTTATGTCTAAAATATTCTACAGGGGTACCTGAGTGACTCAGTTAAGCATCTGACTCTTGGTTTCAGCTCAGGTCATGATCTCACAGTTCGTGGGTTTGATACCCAAATTGGTCTCTGCACTAGCAACACGGAGCCTGCTTGGGATTCTCTCTCTTTCCCTCTCTCTCTGCCCCTTCCCTGATTGCATGCTCTCTCGCTCTCTCTCTCTCAAAATAAATAAACATTAAAGAAGTAGATTAAATAAAATATTCTACAGTTTCAGAGGCATATTCCAGCTCTTTTTCCTTTTACCTAAGGAGAAAGGGCCACATAAGCAGTAAATGCTTAGAATAGTATCTGGTACATAGTGAGAGCTGTATTATTTATTATTTTTGTTAATATTGTAATGTTGTTATTACTATTTACAATCCAGAGTCTGTGTAGAATAGTGTTTAAGAGTCCAGATTCAGGGGGCACCTGGGTGGCTCAGTCAGTTGAGCGTCCGACTTCGGCTCAGGTCATGATCTCACGGTTTGTGAGTTCGAACCCCGTGTCGGGCTCTGTGCTGACAGCTCAGAGCCTGGAGCCTCCTTCTGCTTCTGTGTCTCCCTCTCTCTCTGCCCCTAACCCACTCGCATTCTATCTCTGTCTCTCTCAAAAATAAATAAACATTAAAAAAGTAAAAAAATAAAAAAAGAGTCCAGATTCAGGAGCCAGATTGCCTGCATTCTAATTCCAACTGCACTCTTTGGTAGCTGAGACCTTGGGTAAGTCATTTAACCTCTTCAGTTTCCTCATCTATGAAATAAAAATAATAGAATTTATCTCATTCAGTACAATGATATAAATTTGGTTAAATTTTATATCACATGGCAATATACATAAAGCCAATGTTGTCTGAAACGATGGTGAGAATTTCTTCCTTTCGCCTTATCTGTGCATACCCATGTATAGGACACATTCAGGGAACACAATTCATTCAGCAGTGTTACATCAGGTGTAGGCATCAGCAGGATGCTCCTTGGAAGGCTATAAAATTAACTGAGGAAGATTGATTTCAGAGCTCCTGGCCTCTTTGGTCTCAAGGCCAATTGAGTTTGAACCCAGATTCTGCTACTTGATAGTTGAAGAAGTAATTCCATCTCTCTAAAACTCAGCTGTTTCCTTTGCTATAAAGTGGAAAGGATATAACGACCAGCTCATAGAGTTTTATTTGGATAAATAAATGTCTAATGTAATTATTTTTATCATCTCAATTACATGCAAGCCCCAAATTATTAGTGTCCAAAGAATTCAAAAAGAGAATTCTTCTGTCACTACTTCTTCCTTGAAGAACCTACCTTGAAAAGCATGAAATTATATGAAATTATTGTTACAGATGAAAATAACATCCTCTACTTTTGTCCATCTGGTAAAAATCGGAAATTTTGCAATGTATGATATTTGTTTAAAATAGAGGCATCGGTAGTTGATTTCAGAGTTTAAAAATCTACCCATACTTCCCATTTTAAGTAAATAACATCATTTGGATACGTCAAAATTTGCTTTTAAAGACACAGAGGCACACATCTTGCAAACTGTATTTTAACCAAATTTATATCAATGTTGAAAAATGTACTTATACCAACAGAGTTTAAAACAATAGCTTTTGAATATTTGTTTCTCATTCATATTAACCAAATATCACTTGTCTTAAAGCTGCCATGAAATTAATTACAGTAGAAAGTTCTGCAATACATTCCACCCCAAGGACATGAAGCACTATGAAATAAAGAGACATATGCTAGAATGAATGAATTCACTGGGAAAAGGACGAGACCTGTAAGATCCCTACTCCTTTTCACATTTGAAAGGTGTTTTAGTAATATCTTATAAGTTGAAAAGAAAGTTCCTCTTCACACACTTCATACAATTTTTAATCACTAGCCCTGAGATATAAACTTGAATTAGAATAATGGGTTTAAGTTGTCTTGCCGAATACTATGACTGAAAGTGTGCCTAATAAGTAACAAAATATAAGTATAAAAAGATACTCAGAAAAATACAAGTGAGGCTGATGGGAACAAAGAAACTGAATCTTATTCAGTTCAGTGAATCCCCCAGCACTGTAAAAAAAAAAAAAAATCAAATGACCCATCTTCTTTCTGAGAAGCTATATTCATAGGAATCAACCCAACCCATTCCAACAGCAAGGATTTACAAGTTTCAGGAGATTACAGTGTACTTTGTCATTCTTTGGCCAATTACCAGGAACAACAAATGTGGAAGAAGGTTTCTCTTTTATCTTGTCTTTGACTACAAATTATCCACCACAAAATTTTTAAATATATAGCTGCTCAGAATGAATTGGTAGACACCTCCCCTATTCTTACTTCTACAATCACAGTTTCTTAAGAGTGTTTTTTGTCACGAGACACTAAATTTTTAATAGGTGTACTTTATTCAACATAGAGAACAGGCTCTACTGAATTAAAATATTCCCCTGAATGATTATTCTAGATCTCATTTAAAAACTAATAGTAGGTAGATCCAAAATGGAACTGAGGTAAGCAAAACAAAACAACATCTTTTGTAGTTTCCTGATTAGTTGTGAGGTATATACTTTAATGTCACTATTTATATGGTCTTTGTAACATTTAAGTGATCGAATTCTAGACACAAAATCAAATAAACACCTAAAATAATCAGCAGCTCCATGTTGGATAAATAAATATTGTCTAATTGCATAGTTACTGTATCTCTTCTAGCCATCAACCATGGGACTTTGTAACATGGATAGTCTCCTTTTAATCAGGCGACAGGACAGGTTTAAGACAACTTAAGGGCCGTTACCAACAAGCTGTGTTACAATATGAAATAAATTAATATTTGAATTTTGATTTACAAAAGCTACATTTCACTAGTGGTCCATTACAGGTGGAATGTTTATTTCTTTAAACATTCACATTTGCGGGTTTCCTTTCAATTTACAAAGCCAAAGCTATAGTCATCAAAGCCAATCCTGTTAAATATTCAAAGCCTTGAGTTGACAAAAGTTGAGTTCTCACAAGAACACAGCATATGAAACAAATAATATGGGATGAGATATGGCACCAGTGGAGCAGGCCAGGCCATTTGCAATGCTCTGCACACAGGGCCACTCTTGGGCCACTCACTTTATCACACCTCGTATGGCTGCTTGGCTCAGTGTCTACTCTAAAGTCTGTCTCTTCTTCATGGCTTTTAATTACACAAGCTCACTGCTTAAATGCAAGGTTTAAAATGCAACTCAGAAAAAATGATTTCTTTGTGTCCCTTGAAAAACTGTGAAATTGACACTAGTTTTCTTTTTTCTTAATTATTTTTCTTGCTTATTTATTTTCAAGAGAGAGAGAGAAGGAGAGAGACAGAGAGAGACAGAGAGAGACAGAGAGAGAGAGAGAGAGAGAGAGAGAGAGAGAGAGAACGTGAGCAAGCAGGGGAGGGGCAGAGAGAGGGAGACACAGAATCTGAAACAGGCTCCAGGCTCTGGGCTGTCAGCACAGAGCCTGATGTGGAGCTCGAACTCATGAACCGTGAGATTATGACCTGAGCCAAAGTCAGATGCTTAACCAACTGAGCCAGCCAGGCACCCCGCCACTAGTTTTCTTAAGTATTGTTTTCAAAGTTTACTTAAGTTTATTCTTAAGTATTTGTTTTTTATTTTTGTTTTATTCTATTTTCTCCAAATTCATACAGGTCACTGAGTTCTTAACAATGGTACTTTATAGTTTCTAAGTTAACTTCAGTTAAAAGCATTTATTTTGCATCTTCTTGGTCAACAGCGTGAAATTATTATAGTCGCAGAATTATTTTCTTTTCAAAAATTTTGGAATTATAATCAGACAAGCCTTACCTGCCATGATAAAGAGGTTTTATGTAAACATAAATGCTATTATCAAGGATTCAAGTTTGGATAATATTGGATAATATTAAAAGGTATGGACAAAAAGGTATGGACAACTAGCAAGTTTGTATCTTCTGATATTCAAAATTCAATTAATAAAACACTTTCCTCTTTGAGCAAGGGACTTGGAAGTAAGGACCATGTCAAGCAATATGTATTTGCAAATTGCTATTCTTCATGTGTAAGATAGTCTGTGAAATTATTCTATTGAGTCTGTCTGGTTTTATTATGATTTCCCAAAGCAATAGGAGTAGCTACCATTTTTAATTCATTGTTATTGTTGAGTTTCCCCTTCCTTCTGGAATTAAGCAAGCATAAAACGTTTATTACAGGCCATTTAATGTAATTAGTTGTTCATGGGAATGCCATGGACAATGTTCAGGTTGTGGCAACTGACCTATGATTTTATTAGAACTGCATATAGACCGGAACAACAACAGTAAATAAAAGCAAGAAGTTCAGTTCAGCTGGAGGCAGTAGCAAGGAGAGGAAGAGTGCAAACATGAAGGTGCATCCTCATGTAAATCAAGGAGGCAGCAGACGCATGGCAAAGCTAAATGGGGAGGGTATGGAATCAAGGAAGGAGGGAGGGTAAGGAAAACATTCATCTGAAAGGAAATATGCCTAAAATATATCACTTGAGGAAGGTCACTGTTCCAAAAAAACGAGGGGGACACATCTGCAGTAGTAATTCTCTCTTGTAATAAAAGAGATTTTAAAAACACATTATAAAGTAGTAAAGTAGTTGTAAAGTAGTTATTTTGACCTCTTAATGAGATATTCAGAATGACTCCTTGTCTCTCTTCAGAGGCAGTATCCACAGTGGTCACGCACAGGGCTCTTGAATTGGATCTGGAATTCTGACTCTGACACTGATATGGTAACTTATGTAACCTCTGTCTGCCTCAATTCCCTCATCTGCACAATTTTCTCATCTGCAATTTGTAACACTGTTTTGAGAACTAAATATATTTAAGTATTCAAAGCACTTAGTAAAGTGGCTGGCACATAGTAACAATACATGTTCACTATTCTGTCTCGACATTTTTCAAATTCACTACAGAATGTGAGCTGAAAGGACAATTAAATGATGGCACTAGTATATTTTCAAAGTATGGCTTTACTACTTAATATACACAGAGAGCTAACAGATCAGAAATACCCGTGCTCATCTAGGAATCTAACCAAGTATAGATCTCGAGATAATGGTAAAAATGTTATCAGAAGTTCTCTAATTTTCAGTTACAAAGGTTCATTCCTATGTAGGGAAGTTTATCTATAATATTATCCACAGCATGGAAGTTTTAATGCAATCAGAATATGGCTCATGGTGCACACTTGCTGATATCCTGGATTTTAGAGGAGCAGATTCTCTCTGAGCATATTTTAGTTCTTTGGAAAATTGTATGTTCACATGCCTATGAGCACCGTTTCCCTCAGAAATCATCTCAGCCGTATTTCTCCCCCTGCTATTCTAAGCATTTGCCCAAGCTGACTCCAGGACAGTTAATTCTGCCTATTTTATTTTATTTTATTTTATTTTACTTTATTTTTACAGGGAGAGGGTAAGCAGGGGAGAGGCAAAGGGAGAGGGAGAGAACCTTAAGCAGAATCCACACCCAGTGTGGAGCCTGCTGCAGGGCTCCATCACATAACCCTGACTGGCATCATGACCTGAGCCGAAATCAAGAGTCAGACGCTCAACCAATTGAGCCACCCAGGTGCCCCTATTCTGCCTCCTTCATTTTAAAGTTTTATCTTTCAATTTGTCTTCATGTAACATAAATTCCACAGCTACAACTTTTGGCTGAATTACACTTTGGGGGATGCAAAAACTAAGGGACAGAAAGGAAGAAGTAAATGAGGCAAGACTTTACGTTTTCGATCACTTAGAAGATTATAGTTATAAATGCAAATGTCTTTTTCCCAGTACAGGGGGAATTTTTTTTTTCTCAATGGGCCTTATTTCAGGATTAGGTTGTATGACTCAGCTAGCTGGGGCAGCGCAAATTGTAGCCCAGTTGGGCAGAAAAGAAGCAATTTATGTAAGCAAAATAAGTGTAGAAAAAAGAAATTGAGCCATCTCTGCATATGATGATCTTGTGAGTTCACTCCTGAGGGATAATCTACATTAAGAGAAATTCATGATAACTGAAATTTAACCCCTAACACTGTCCCAAGATCAATATTTCCTTTATAAATGGCCGTGCCAGCAAAGGAAACAACCAACAAAACTAAAAGGCAACCAACGGAATGGGAAAAGATATTTGCAAATGACATATCGGACAAAGGCTATAGACAAAATCTATAAAGAGCTCACCAAACTCCACACCCGAAAAACAAATAACCCAGTGAAGAAATGGGCAGAAAACATGAATAGACACTTCTCTAAAGAAGACATCCGGATGGCCAACAGGCACATGAAAAGATGTTCAACGTCGCTCCTTATCAGGGAAATACAAATCAAAACCACACTCAGATATCACCTCACGCCAGTCAGAGTGGCCAAAATGAACAGATCAGGAGACTATAGATGCTGGAGAGGATGTGGAGAAACGGGAACCCTCTTGCACTGTTGGTGGGAATGCAAATTGGTGCAGCCGCTCTGGAAAGCAGTGTGGAGGTTCCTCAGAAAATTAAAAATAGACCTACCCTATGACCCAGCAATAGCACTGCTAGGAATTTACCCAAGGGATACAGGAGTACTGATGCATAGGGGCACTTGTACCCCAATGTTTATAGCAGCACTCTCAACAATAGCCAAATTATGGAAAGAGCCTAAATGTCCATCAACTGATGAATGGATAAAGAAATTGTGGTTTATATACACAATGGAATACTACGTGGCAATGAGAAAGAATGAAATATGGCCTTTTGTAGCAACGTGGATGGAACTGGAGAGTGTGATGCTAAGTGAAATAAGCCATACAGAGAAAGACAGATACCATATGGTTTCACTCTTATGTGGATCCTGAGAAATTTAACAGAAACCCATGGGGGAGGGGAAGGAAAAAAAAAAAAAAAGATGTTAGAGTGGGAGAGAGCCTAAGCATAAGAGACTGTTAAAAACTGAGAACAAACTGAGGGTTGATGGGGGGTGGGAGGGTGGGGAGGGTGGCTGATGGGTATTGAGAAGGGCACCTTTTGGGATGAGCACTGGGTGTTGTATGGAAACCAATTTGACAATAAATTTCATATATTAAAAAAAAATAATAAAAAAATAAATGGCCGTGCCATAGCTGTGCTGGAATAATGGCTTATACATGCTATGCGCACATAGTGATGGGACCTCTGCACATAAACACTATTCTTTTTTTTTTTTTTCCCTTTCCCAGCATTTGAGAATGAGGCTTTTATTCCAGGAGCTACAACAGCGCTTCTCAAACCTTAATGCATCAACGAGATAGCTGGGGATGTAGGTGAAGATGTAGATTCGGATGTGGTAGGTCTACGATGGAGCTCAGGGTTCTGCATTCCTAATCACTTCTGGGGTGAGCCTGATGCTACCAACCCACCGACCATACTGCGAACAGCATGCCAGCCCCACACTGAATTTTCCTAGGATCTCTCCCAATTATCACATTTTTTGAGCCAAGGTTAAAAACTGAATTGTGACCTTCCCCCCGCAGAGATAAATTTGAGTCCTAACCCCCCAAAATTCAGAAGATGAACTTGTTTGGAAATAGGAAGGGTCCTTAAAGGAATAATTAAGTTAAAATGAGAACAGTAGAATAGGTCCTGATTCAGTATGACCGCTATCTTTCTCAAAGGGCAAATTTGAGACAGACACTCACAGAAGGAAGATGTGAAGACAAAGGGAGAAGACAGCTACCTATAAGCTAAGGAATGCCTGAGGCTGCTAGAAGCTCAGAGAAAAGCCTGGAACAGGTCTTTCCCTAGCGCTTTCAGAGGGAGCACTGACCTGCCAACACCTTAATTGTAGAATTTTTGCCTCAGAGCTGTGAGACAGTACATTTCTGTTGTTTAAGCCACTCAGTTTGTGGAATTTTGTTATGACAGCCATAGGAAAGTAATACAGCTACTGTATTAATGATTTTTCCTGACACCTCTTCTGTCTCCTCCTCTCTTGACACACACAGAAAATGTCAGTGCACCGCTAAACTTAGTACAACGTGAGGAATGTGAAGACAACATCCCACACACAGATAAGGTAACACAAAGGGGTAGGTCATGTATCTTAGGTTTGCCTAAGAAGAAAGCTCGGGTTAGTCCTACAGTTATTTCAGGTGTTAACCATGACATAGGTTGAATCTAACATTCATGGTGTCTGTTGTTAGTTCCCCCTAGGAACCAACAAACTTGACTTTTAACACTCTCAAGGAATATATCCTGAGATTTTTGTGAATCTCTAAATTCTCAAATAACTTCTATGACATATAATGTTCTTCAGGAAATGAAACATAATTAAAAACGTGGAGTGGCCCCTTAATAATGGCACAAATGTAGACCTAAAGTCAATTATAAAGGCATTAAAACAATTTCACAAATTACTTTCTTATTGTTTTTGCTTTTGTTTTATAGCACATTTGGTGAACTCATTTTGACAAAGGTTACCAATACTGTTAAAGTAGAATTCCATAATGTATTCGAAACTGCTCTTGTCTATTGAATTCCCATTTAATTCTACTTCTTCACATCCTTGATGCCTCATTAGCAGCCCTACCAATTGCCTTTCTTTTTTCAGAGCCAATTTTCCACAATGAAACAAAGTTTTGTGTTTTCCTTTTTGAAAACCATGTCATGAGAGTTATTAAGTTGGCAATGAATACACATAGAAAAACAGCCCACACAGACTTCAATGGAAGGTGTAGGCAAGCATGAGATGGCTAAGTGTTGGGTCCATACAAATCAGTTTCACAGCAAACACAATACAGACACGTTCCTCAGAAAAAGGACAAATTACTTACAAGGCAGTGTAGACCTTTGCTTTCACTTTAAAATACTAAAACGAACAAACAAAAAACAAAACAAAACAAAAGCAAAAACAAAATGCTTCCAAGAGCTATGAAAGTTATGGATGCGAAGTTCTTGATTCTGATACTTTGCCACTCTTGAATAGACTTCATCTTACGTTTTATACTCTCCATGGTTCCCATCTGGGGGTGGTAACACTACCTTGAGGGGAATTTGGAAAAGCAAGGGAGTGTCTGAGTTTTCACACTAAATGGAAGGAGTCGTTGATATTTAATGGGCAAGGCCTGGGGAAACCAAATAAAGCAAAGCAAGGAATGATAAATCTTTGTGCCTCACCAAATGCCCTTGTAAGTAGAGGTCCTCATCCCATTTTGGCATTTCTTTAAGATTAATGGCCTTTCCAGTTTGGGCTCTGGGTTCACCTTTTGACTTCTACCAGAAACCATGCTGACTTCATAGGTTTCTTTCTCTGTGATTTCACAGGTGTGTCTTTACTTTTCATGTTCAAAGAATACTAGTTTCTTACTCTTTCCACTTTACGGACTTTCCACTTTATGGACTGTGATAAAGTATATACTGTGTAACTAACATACCTCTTCTTCCTGGTTTGTTGTATCTTTATTTTTATTGGGTATTATAAATAAATCTGACAAAAACAATGTTCTTCAGATAGAACACCTTATACTCTGGTTTCTTTTTGCCTTTTACTAAAGATAGAACCCCTTAGAGGTGTTTTAAAATACCCTTTTATACAACTTTCCAGTTCCCTCCACCATTACTGTTACTGTCTCACTCTTTCCTTTATCCATTCTGTCTTCAAACATAAATAAGTGTGCACTATGAGTAATATATTGTGTTAGCCTCCATGGAAGGAGGTCACATTCAATGCTAATCAGATCTCTTTTCTGTGATAGTCAGATTTACCCTGTTTCATCTCTCATTATTTTTTTTTCCTTATTCTCTCTGGTAACTTTTCCCAACTTTATCGTTTTTTGTAACCTAGAAAACATTCACTTCTCCACAAAATCATGGCAATCCTATTTGTTAAAATATCTCCATTTACAATCTATACTGATTAGCTTTTTCATGACTTCTACTACAGACAAGCCCATATACATATTTTATCATTTTAACCTCAAAATATGTGACTTGTATTAATATTAAAGGTATAAAAACTGAGACTCTGAAAGGTTAAATAAACTTTCCCATAGTCAAATGACTCATTCATGGATTTCAAAACAGGTCTAGCTGACCCTAGTGCTTGTGTTATTAACACATATAAACCATACCTGGTAATTAAAATCACTCTCCTGTGACTGTCAGTGAACTTTTTATATGCCCTACTTTTAAATTTTAGCACAGACACATTTGACCTTCATTCTCAGAGTCTTGACTAAATTCATCACGACTGTTTTAGAAACCTTCCAAGAGTCTATTAAAAATAAACCAAAAACTACTTTAAAAATGTTCTAGATTTCTGAACTAATACATAACCACACAGCAGAAGCTCCAAATATAACTAGGTAGTCCTCTGTGATTTTTCGATGCTTGCAGGCATTTGAAGTGCTGTGGATTTGCCTTAATCTGTTGCTAGGAACACTGCACATTGCTCCGAACAACCTGCCAGTCTGAGAAACCTAGCGTGAATGACATCAGTGTTTCTTTTATTCAGGTCAGAGGATGGTGTGAGGTGGTATGAGAGGTCATGGAAAGGGAGGAATTCTAGGATAAAGAAGCTAACAAGAGGAATAGGAAGTGAAAAAGGAGAAAGAATTGACAGACCCTAAGGAAAGAGCTTTCCAGCTGAAGCCCTCCTGTTTCCCACCAAGCACACACCCCTGGAATTGGTTCAGTCTAGTCTGATAACAACTGAGAAGGGCCAGTGCACAGCGGACAGTGTCTAATTCCCTTGTCACACCAATGGAAATCATAAACCGGAAACCTGCAGATACCAGAGAGAGTGATGCCACTTTGAGGCCTCAATCAAATGTCGGATTTGAGAATCAGGAGAACTAAGAGAAAGAAATCCACCTACAATGTTTTCCTAACACGTGTCTGGCTCCAGGATAAAACACAAAGCGTCAGTTCTGGAATTTAAAAAGTAATTAGATTTATATTTATACCTTCTTTGCTTTTTTTCATCTCAGAAACTTGGGTACCTGGGTGACATAGAGGGTGGTGGGGCAGATGGCACAGAGAAAGGACCATGTTGATGCCTCCCTTCTGCTATGGTAATGGCCATGATGGCCATCAAGCCTAGGTAACTCCCAAGTGGCAGAATGCCATTTCCAACCCTGCTCACAGCTGCTTAGTGATGTGGTTGGTATGGCAACTACTCTGTGCCAGTCAGCACACCAAAGCCTTCTTTTAGCAGGCATATTGTTTCATATTTTGCATCTAAATCTTTAGCTTCTCTAGAATTTTTTTGGGGGGGTAAGGGATAAACACTTTTTTTTCCCCAAATGGCTATCTAGTTGTACCAGTATCCACTGTCAACTCACACATCCTTCCCCAGTGTTTTGAAGTTCCATATCTATTACACACTAAACTCCTGTCAGAAATTCCAATAACTGGAATGGAGAAATTAAATCGGGAAGGTAAAAAAAAAAAAAAAATCCATTCCCACTGAAACACCATATACATGCTTTCTTCTTTCCTAAATGTTTAAAAATGGAGAGAAGAAATGGTGCAAGGGGAAATGCCATATTTCTAGGGTTTCTCCTTCCTCGATTTTGAACTATTTTTAGCACATGTTTATTCTAATCTGATAAATCAATGATCCTATTCAACTATTAAAAGTTATTTGATCCCTCTGTACACTGCTGATGACTTGAGGAATAAGGACAGTATGAATTACATTTGACAGTTCCGTTGAAACTGAACTGCTACTCAATTTATGCATTTATTACCAGAATCCTAATATGGAAGTATTAATTGTTAGTCCCTATATTATTTAATATATCGCTGTGTGGGACAAGTAAAATATACCTAATTATTCAGTAAAGAGGATTTAGTTATTTTTAGCCTTTTTGTTGATTTTTTTTTTTTTTTTTGAGATAGAAAGATAGACAGAACACAAGTGGGGCAGGGGCAGAGAGAGAGGGAGACACAGAATCTGAAGTAGGCTCCAGGCTCTGAGCTGTCAGCACAGAGCCTGACGTGGGGCTCAAACCAATGTACCACAAGATCATGACCTCAGCCAAAGTTGGATGCTTAACTGACTGAGCCATCCAGGCACCTCTATCTTTTTGTTGTTTTAGAAAGCATTGAATTTAAAACACAAAAACAATGAAATGAAAACCTCTTTGGAGTTCACTAGGAGGGTTGCCTGGATTGATAGGGAGCATTTGGTGTCAAAGAGATTGTTGTCCATAGTGGACTAACCAGGTGAACACCACAACTGGCAAAATGATACTAAGTAATCTATTACTGTGTGGGAGTGTTAACTTGTATTAGTCATGAGTTTTTATTTTCTGTATTTCTTATGATTTGACATCTGGGGTCCTGCTGACCCTGGAGAGACTGCCCCTCCCAGGGTTAGCTAATTTCTAAATATAGCAAATAAACCATATGCAAATAAACCAACCCAGAGCTGATATCCCACTTTATAGGCTCTCACAAGGCTCTCCTTCTGGGACGCTATCCATCTGCCCTAACCACCTCAGGGCCAGGTACCCAGACAACTAGAGACAGCCCCTAATACCCTAGAGCCTGCTGACATTATTCAAAGCCAGTACTAAACCTTCCTACCTTGACTTGCCTGTTCCTTTCCAAGGAAAACACAATAAAGACTCATCCATGGTTTCCCGTCTCTCCCTCTGTCTCCTGACCAACCCTGGTGTTTCCTCAAGTGCCCCCCACCTCCACCCCATGGCATACTGCACCTTCTCCTCTTGGTAACTATGAGTCACAAACTATCTCTCTTTTCAATGGCAATCATCTCCTGATCTATTGGTCTCACTATCCATAAATAATAATAACATCTGCATTTAAAAACATAGTTCTCATATAAACTTATAAAGAAAAGGAGATAGTTCTTATAGATACAAAATAATCCCTCTTAACAAATTGATGTGCTCGTATAAGAGTTATCAATCCAGTGAAGCCCTATTCTACAAGAGAATAGGGAAGGGACAACCTCCAGTATTTTATACCTTATCATCAAAATATTCAAAGAATGCTGACCTTTAAAATATCCTATCAGAAGAGAGCATATAAAAGTCTCTTTATATTGATTTTGTTATGTTGGAGTAGAATTCTTGAACATTCTCTTAAGATCCAATATGCTTGTAATAGGAAACTTTGCAATGATTTCCTGTTGATGGTTTCTTAGCCATTAGAAATACTGGAAGTTGTTAAATACATTGTCTCAAAGTGATTATCTGTATTACATATTGAAGAGAATCATTTGACTATCAGAATGTAAAGAATTTAACTTGCTATTAGCATTAAAAAATAAAGGTTTTAAAAAACGGGAATTGTATTGGTTGTAACATATACATTTGAGATAAGTTACTTTGGTGAGTATCTCCTACAGTGGCCAAGGAGACAGGCAGGCACAATTTGAATCCATCTTGTAACAACCACACTCTATGCATTCCATTTCCTTTGTAGATCTTAGATTCGAGACAAATAATGAGACCTCTTGAACAGAGTTGTGGACAATGTTTTTATCTCTGTTTCCAATGGAGAATCTCCTGCTGCCATATGCTCTTACTCAAAGTTCTCAAAGTTCTCACTGAGGAGCCCAGTGACTGTCAGGACATTCCTCCACCAGAGGAATAATCTTATCATACACCCCGTTTTCCATGTTTCTTGTTTCCAAATAACCTAGGCTTCCACTAAGGAATCTGGAAGTAATAGTTAAAAGTTGTGTGAGTGCCCATTACTTCATCTGAATCTAAACCACTTGGGGAGGAGTTAGTAGGCAGAACCGAACTTAATTACCTTAATGTTAAGGTAAAGAGACATAAAAACTACTGATACCACTTTAAGTAAACCCCATATACCACAGATCGCATTTAATCTCAATTTACCAAAGCTCTTTGTAAAAGTCTGTGTTGGTATGTGTAAACAATTGTTGATAAAGGTTTCCAAGCTAACTAGTTATAGACTAGAAGGAAAGAGCAACATGAATTGCCAAATTGTAAGCATAATAGATAATGGCCATTCCCTGCCTGGTAGACATTCTTTCCCAACAACCACCCCATTTTCCTGCTCAGAGGGGGCAGTAACCTCTTGATCTCAGGGGAGATGGGTCTTTCCCCAGTTCCAGGAGATAAATCACAGCTGCTTTCTTGCCCAGGGTAAAGAGATTAAGTATAGGTCTAAAGAAAAAAAGGTTTAGTAAATTAAAACCTTTATAATTTTAAAGTGTAGAATAAAGGAGAAAGCCGAAAGAAGGAAGAGAAAAACCAAGAACATAATGTTAAATTTAGGCTTTTTAAAAAATTAGAGATGCTTATCAAATATATAAATAAAGGCTAATCTTTTTCTTTAACTGAGAGAGCTTAATTGCACAGAAGTAAATGTGTTTGAACAGACTGGCATGTGCTTTGAGGTCAGTACCTATAATCTCTAAACCTTTTTAAACCTCTTTGCATATCGCAGTAAGCTAGTTATCCAAAGAATAAACACAGACACTATTCTAGGCTTTTTTTTTTTTTTTTGTGGCTGTTTACATTGATTATGGTTCAAAAAATAGATGACTAAGTTTCTAGTCTTTTTGCATGGAAGGTGATCATGTGTACAGATGGACACCACTTTTGAACGTATTGGACTGTAAGTGGCACAGAGATGTGGATACTGTCATATTGATAGAGCAATCGTAAGAAGCCCTCCATCAGATCTTTTCAGTCATAGAGAGAAAGTCATATTAAACTCTTTTATTTATTTTTTATTTTTTAATAACATTTTTAAGTGTTATTTATTTTTGAGAGAGAGAGAGAAAGAGAGACAGAGTGTTGAGTGGGGCAGGGGCAGAGAGAGAGGGAGACAGAATCCAAAGCAGGCTCCAAGCTCTGAGCTCTCAGCACAGAGCCCGACATGGGGCTTGAACCCATGAATCTGAGCCAAAGTTGGATGCTCAACCAGCTGAGCCACCCAGGCACCCCCATGTTAAACTCTTTTAAGGAAGTTGCCGAATTTTAGATTGTGGCTGCAGAAAGCCAAGGTAGGGGAGGTTCCTATAAGGAAAGGCCAGTCACCAATTCTTTGTACACTGCAAGTTCCATATCTGTCAAATGAAACTGTTGCTGCTCTTAATTGGCACAGAAAGCATGACAACGGTAAAGTCGGATGTTTTCTGTTCACCATTCCACGGTGTCCTAACAGTCTGAAAGCAAGAAACCATGACGAGAGTGTCCAAAGAACTCAGCAGTCCATGTGTATGTAACAACAGGTGACATTCTAGCTTAGAATATTAGACTCTTCTTCCTAACTGACATAACACAAAAGTGGGACAAATGATTTTGATATTGTATGTTAGCTACACAGTGTTTTGAACAATTTTAAAGTTCAGTGCATTTTAATATAACTTATTATACTTTATTAGTTTAAAGAAATCAACCTAAAATAAAGTTTTATTTTTTTATTCTAACTTTATCAATCTTGGCAACAGAATTCAAGTTAATTAAGACAGATGAGTACATTCAGAGACAGGTTGACAACATGTTTTATTACGAACTTTTGCTCTTGGCTTCATTTCTGCTGACTATGAATTCCCTTAAATGTACTATTGTTCTTTCACTAGACATAAAAATTTGAGCAGTTGATGCACTTTTCAGTAGCCCATCCTAATGATTCCTCGTCTTAACGTATACTATCTTTTCCTTTATTGTAAACTTCGATAGCTTTTTGAATTTTTATTCTTATTCTATTCATATAATACCAAATTCCCATGTTTCCCTTTTCTAGAACATGTATTTCACAAATACAAATCTCCTGTATATTTATTTAGATACAATAATACAGTGTCTCCTTTATATTTTGTATAGGTTCAGTTAATTAGTTAACACACAAAACCAGTGAAAGATTAAGGCCTGTCAGCTTACCCAGACCACATTTTGGATTCCTTTGTACTCCTAGTGAGTACACACTCCACACCCCCGCAAGACAGTTGTATTGTCCTTGTGTGTTCAAAACGTGAAGTTCCAAAATTCAAATATGCTGATAGTGAAAGACTTATAAGCTGATTTGGTTAATTGTAAATGCATTAAAATATAGCTGAAGATTATTTGGGTTTCTTTTGGTTCTCAAGCAGTTTTTTTTTTCGCACATGTGTGCGTAAGCACTTGTGTGCGCACGCGTGTCCACACCCACACACCCACACACACACACACACACACACACACACTAATAGCCAAGCAGTTTTCATTTTGACAAGCAAAAACACAGAAACTCCCATGTTACTTCTATCACCCGATCAGAGCCCAAGGCACTCTGCTCTCCGCAAAGTTTCAACCACTAAAATGTGGGGGAAGCAAAGAAAACACCACAGCAAGAACTCCAACAACTAGCAATTCCGATTTATGTCCGAAGCAGTTTTCATGTGCTTTCAGATCAGCATGGGAATTCTGTATATGAACAGCTAAGGTAATTTGGCAGCAGCAATTAATGAAAAAAAATTCCAAGAAAACAGCACTAAACTGATCACATTTCAGTGTAAGAACAGCACTGTGTCCAATCCATTGCCACAATTTGACACTGTGGAGAGCTGAATGGATCGTGACAGAAAACAAGGGTATAAATAAAACCACACGCAGTCTAGGTCCTGGCTTTGTGGTGATCTAAATATCCCCAAATTATCAAACACAATAAACAGCAATACCTGGCAATTTGTCTCCAAATTAATGAGAAAGCACCCAGCTCTCACCTTGCACAAACACACACTTCAGTGGTCAGTGACAAATGCAGGCAGCACTTGCAGGCTGGGAGACCAGAACAGCTGCTCTGTCCTGAGCCGCTTAAAACACATTGGAGCCCGGCTCCGGTCCTACTCTCCGTTGGTTCGCTGCAGTTTCTCCCATGACTCCATCACCCAGGAATGGAAACCACTGCCCTCTCCCCAGCACTAGTGGGCTCCCCAGCTACTGAGCTCAGGTAAAAACGCTGAGTCCTGCAAGGTCGCCACAAGGTGAACATGGGCAAAAACAGTATAGGGGAAATGGAGGGACTGGCAAGGAAAGACCCTAACCTCCAGACGCTTTGCCTTTCAAGAGATTCCAAAGTCCATAAATCAGAGCTGCAACAATAGGCAGAGAATTGGTAAATCTGAAAATCCCCCAGTGGCACTGAGCCAATTTGCTAACCCAGCGGTACTCTTTAAGCCATAATCTCTCTCACTCCCTCAATCTCTGTCTCTGTCTCTGTCTCTGTCTCTGTCTCTCCACACACACACACACACACACACACACACACACACACACAGATTTTAGTGTAGCTATTCTAAATTATCCAGACGTACTTCTCAAGACAAAAAGTTTTTGTATACCCTTTCCAGGTAACAAAGCTTAAAAATTATTTGCTAAAATCAAAATAAAATAACTGTATAGAGCAAACTCATTTCTGGTCCATAAACTAATTAATATTAGTGAAGTCTTGCTTTTTATGCACATACTGGACTTATGCAAACACCCTCCCACACTAAAAAGATGGTAAAGATGTGTATATTCAGAGCTGATTGGCAGAATCAATGAAAATTTCTCGTAAAAATTCCTATCATCTTTTTCAAGATTAGTCTTGACATAGGCACATTTTAATCTGGAGAGGTTTCAAGAAGGAATTTCTTCCTAAAATACAGGTATGTATTTTATGTATGTATGTTCTGTATGTATATGTTATAGACAGATACAAACATGTTTATAAATGTTTCCCTGGAGAATCTCCCTGAGTGTTTATTTCTCATATTTTGGTTTTCCTATTAGAAGTGGAGAAGGAACAATTTTTTAAGCTTGCAGGTACATTTTGAAACAATTATCTTGCCTGTGTATTTTTTCTTATTGGTAAATAATTACTTACTGAAGTTTAGGTTGATTGCGTGAACAGAAAACAGTTCTCCCTTTACCACTTTCCTCTCCCCTCTTTCTCTAACCACCACCATTCACCAGCCATATGAATGTAAGCAACTCCCTGAACCTCCCAGGCATCAGTTTTGTAATCTATAAAATGGGTTTTGTTTTTTTTTACTAGTGTCTGCTTTGTCTGCCTCCTGGGATGGT
Source organism: Panthera uncia (assembly GCF_023721935.1). Taxonomy (NCBI): domain Eukaryota; kingdom Metazoa; phylum Chordata; class Mammalia; order Carnivora; family Felidae; genus Panthera; species Panthera uncia. Next base: position 69,157,448 of record NC_064811.1, on the reverse strand, counting down.
GTCAGGGTGAAATGGGAGAACAAGCAAAAGCAAATGCTTTGTAAATTGTAGAACACTGGAAAAGCACAGACTTGCTGCATTTTCCTCCCTTCAGTTGCCTGTTAGTACTGGGACGAGTGAATTACTTTCCTGTTCTCAAGAAGGATTCCTTAGGCTTCACAGGAAAGTGTTTGTTTCAAGTGGTCTATAAATAGAGTTTAAGATTTCATTGAACTGCTGTTCTCCTTGGGGCGGGTCTTGATGGCAGTGACCACATGTCCAGAGTCAGTTAATTGTGAGCAACATGAGCACATGAGCTCCTCTGGTCTTTGAGGCAGAACCAGACCAGCTTGAAACCCTGAGAGAAAATGCTCATGTGATAGCCAGTTTCACAGTTCACCTGGGGTCAGGGTGTAGCTCAGGTATTTGAGGGAGGGGTTGCCCAAAGGGATTGAGGAAGGGGAAAGGTTGGGGTGCAATGCCAGATTCACTGCTGAGTTAATTCAGTAACAAACACTTCTGGGCATTCGTGCTGGTGTTCTAACAATTACATATGCATTATTTAGAGACTAGCTGGTTGTAGGGAGGGGAGAACCAAGAAGGGAGACTAGGGGCGCCTAGGTGGCTAGGTTGTTAAGTGTCAGACTTTGACTCTGGTCTTGATCTCGCGGTGCTGGGAGCCCCCAGTCAGGGTCCATGCTGACAGCTTAGAGCCTGGAACCTGCTTCAGATTCTGTGTCTCCCTCTCTCTCTCTGCCCCTCCCCCGCTCACACTCTGTCTCTCTCTCTCTCTCTCTCTCTCTCTCTCTCTCTCTTTCAAAAATAAATAAACATTTAAAAAAAAAAAAAAGAAGAAGGGAGACTAATGGGGAACCAGAAAGGAACTAACAATGTGAGCGCCTGTCTCACGAGACACACAGGGCTGGGAGCTTCACAGATATTCTCTGAGTTAATGCTCACAGTAGTCCTACATGGTAGTCATTATTATCCCCATTTCACAGATGAAATGAAACAGCCTGCACATTGTTACTGGTGAGTGGTGGAGCTCAAATTACTGTGGAGGTCAGCATGGCCTAGAGTCCCATATTCGGAGAAAATTGGTTTATTTATAACTTTCTTGGAAATAGAAAGGAAATAAAATTTGGTTTTCAAATAGTGGGGGTAGGGAAGGCAAGAAGGCAAATTTTCAAGGAAACTTCTTGAGGTTATTTATTGGGCAAGTTAACTTTTATAAGGAGTGCAGACATTTTTTAGGAAAACGCATTTTGATTTTTTAAATAATACAGTTGTTGTAGGATACAGGGAAAACATTTTAATATATGCAAACAATTCTTTTTTTAAAATAATTTGATCCTGCCTGTCTTCAAATTGATTCTGAGGTCTTCAAGCAGATTCTGAGGTCTTTCTCTAGAGCAGAATAGCTTTCTGTTTTTCAACATCCACTAAACGCATTATTGTATTTTATTTTGTTTAAATTACTGATCCTTAGGAATGCCCACAAGAAAGCAAGGTAATGTCTTACCATTAAATGTAGCAGGAAAGTCATGTTTTCAACTGTAGTTTGGAGTATAGTAGAAGAGTCATAATTTTCAGTCCCCTGGATCTGAGGATATTCATAAAATGTCAGATTCGTTCTACCTATTTTATTTGAAAGCAGAGGCAGGGACCAAACTGCAGCCCTACATGGTATCTGTTTTGGCTGCCCCCCACTGTTTTAAGATTTTTTAAATGTTTATTTATTTTTTGAGGGAGAGAGAGAGAGAAATAGTGTGCAGGTGGGGGAGGGATAGAGAGAGAGAGGGAGACACAGAATCCGAACCAGGCTCCAGGCTCTGAGCTGTCAGCACAGAGCCTGAAGCGGGGATCGAATCCACGAACCGTGAGATCATGATCTGAGCCCAAGTTGGACGCTTAACCACTGAGCCACCCAGGGGCCCCTGGCTGTCCCCTTTTTAAGTGGCATTCCCAGCTGAAGTTGTATATGCAAGCCAATTCATATCATATCCTATATTCCTGCCTTTGATCTCTCCCTTTTCTAGATTTTCGAAATCTTTTCTGAGAATGCCAGTGTCTAATTATACCTCTGCTTTTAACATTGCCATCTGCAAAGTGCACCCATCCAAAATGCCTTCATAAAACTAGCCTTCTCCTTCTTCCTAAATCTAGTTTTAGAAAGAAAACGATTCGTCTGGCAGTCTTGCAGATAGAATCAGTTTGTCTCAGATATTTTTATTAAAGAGAAAAGTATAACTGGGCCACTAAGTTAGTAATAAGTCAAAATACATAGTGGAAAAAGGGAATAAATGCAGGTACTTTAATATCAATTTTTCAAGTTAAATTCTGAATGGAAAAAACAAAACCACAGCATCCTACACAACCGATCAACCCACGTAAAAGTAGACCAGGGACCTTCAGTTACTTGCTCATTTCCTTGCTACTTTTGCTTACAATATACATTTTGGCACTCACTACAACCCCCTTGTTCTCATGGAATCATATTTAACTAAAGAGGAAGTGAAATAAAGGAGTGAATCTATTGGGAAGCTGATAATGACAAATACAACATTTGGTAAAGTAAAAAGGCTGCTTTGTCTCATTCCCAAACCCATCTTATTTCTGAATGAAAAAAAGGATGAACAGCCAGTCAAAAATATTTTTTTTAAAAAGAAAGAAAAGAAACTATTGAAGCAAGCTTTCAATTATCTCTCATGTCATAAATAATACAAATGAAAACAGTTTTTGGCACTTTCTTTGAATTATAAATTTGTCGCATTAAGGTATTTTGCTTTTCAAACACCACAGGTAGTGTTTGCCTGAGTGTAATTCCACAGGAGGAAATAAAAGCACATTGCCTCCTCACTTTCTTGATCTAAGAACTTTCATTTCTTTATTTAAATTTTGAAATCCTTGTTTCAGAAGCACATCTTGAAAAGAAACTTGGTTAAAGTTCAAATGTATGAAGAAGAAGGCATTTGGAAACAGGGGTCAACATTAGTAATAGGTGAAGAAAGTAAATAAGATGTTCTGGTTTTTTGTTTGGTTCCTGTTGCCTTGCCTAATAATGACATCTCTCTGGGGTTCCTGGGTGGCTCAGTCAGTTTAGCATCTGACTCTTGATTTCAGCTCAGGTCATGATCTCGCAGTCATGAGATTGAACCCTGTGTTTTGTGTGGAGTCTGCTTAAGATTTTGTCTCCTTCTCCCTCTGCCCCTTTCCCTCCCTCTCTCTCTCTGTGTCTGTATCTCTCTCACAAAAAGAAAAGAAAAGAAAAGAAAGAAAGAAAGAAAGAAAGAAAGAAAGAAAGAAAGAAAGAAAAAGAAAATGACATCTTCCTGATGTGTCTAGTGGCAGTGTTTACCTTCATACTCAAGGAGGTCTGGCTTGAAATCCATAGAATCCCTCCTACTGGAGGGAACTGGGTTCATGGATGAGCAGGATGGAGTTGTTTCCAATTTGCAACCAAAGAGAAAAAGTATTTTTCTAACACATTTTTCCCTTTCACTCCCTTTAATTCGATTCCTTTCCTTAGGCCTTAGAAACAACCCCACATGATAATACCTATTAGCCATGGGAGTAATTACTGTTAAAACAATAAAGGTCGCTTTGGGAAAAATTTAGAGTAATCTGAAAGGTATAAGTTTTTAGCATTTCAAGCATTTTGTGTGGATGCTTAAAGATATGTATGTGAAGTCTCTTACTCCAAATATAGTTAAAATCATGAAATTGAACACTTCCTAATTTACTATATTTTTAAACATAATTTTTTTTATTGAATGGTAATTTTTCCTGGATGCAAAAAGATGTACCTATTAATGCCTTTTCTACTCTAAGATGTGATGAATCACTGCCTTGGTTTTGCTGAAAGCTTTCCTAAATACATTCAAGAAGTTTTTGAAAAAGAAATACTTACAAGAATGCATAAAGAGGGAAAAACCCTGGAAATTATCCCTTTATGAACACAGGGGAAGGAATTCCTGAGTGTTTTTAGTTGCTATCATTTGTTTAGTTATTACATCATTATTTACTACATTCCCATGCCCTGCTCTACCTCCCCATGACTTATTATATTTTATAACTGAAAGTATTTTTTTAACTCTATACATTTTTTTTAATTAAAAAAAAATATTTTTTGAGAGAGAGACAAAGTGTGAGTGGGAGAGGGGCAGAAAGAGAGGGAGACACAGAATCCAAAGCAGAATCCAAACCTGTCAGCTCAGAGCCCAATGCGGGGCTCAAACCCACAGACTACAAGATCATGACCTGAGCTGAAGTTGGACGCTTAATCTACTGAGCCACCCAGGTGCCCATACTGGAAGTCTTTTCATCCCCTTTACCTTTTTTGCTCAGTCCCCCAATTCCCTCCCCTCTGTCAATCACCAGTTTGTTTGCATTCATGAGTCTGTTTCTGCTTGTTTGTCTGTTTTTTAGATTCCACATATAAGTAGAATCACATGGTATTTGTTTTTGTCTGTCTGACTTATTTCACTTAGCATTTACACCCTCTAGATACATCCATGCTATTGCAAATGGCTACATAATATTTTTCCTGGCCATGTAATATTCTTGTGTGCGTGTACGCGTGCATGCGTGTGTGTGTGTGTATTAACATCTTCTTTATCCATTCGTTCATCTACTGGTGGACACAGGTTGCCTCCAAATCTTTGCTGTTACAAATAAAGTTGCAGTTAACATTGGAGTGCACCTGTCCTTTTGGATTAGTATTCTCATTTTCTTCAGATAAATATGCAGAAGTAAAATTGCTGGATCATATAGTAGTCCTATTTTTAATTTGGGGGGAACCTCCATATGCATTTCTGTAGTGGCTATAGTATTTTGCATTCCCACCAACAATGCACAAGGTTCCCTTTTCTTCACATCTTTGCCAACACTTGTTATTTCTTGTCTTTTTCTAGCCATTCTGACAGGTGTGAGGTGATATCTCATTATGGTTCTGATTTGTAATTCCCTCATGATTAGTGATGTTGAGCATCTTTCCATGTGTCTATTGGCCATCTGTAGGTCTTCTTTGGAAAAAAATCTCTATTCAGGTCCTCTGCCCTTTATTTAATCAGACTGTTTGGTATTTTGGTGTTGAGTTATTTAAGTTCTTTGTATATTTTGGATATTAGCCTCTTATGGATATAACATTTGTAAATATCTCTTCCTATTCAGTAGGTTGTTTTTTTTTTTCTTTTGTTGATGGTTTCCTTCACTGTGCAGAAGCTTTTTATTTTGATGTAGTCTCAATTGTTTATTTTTGCTTTTGCTTCCCTTGCCTGAGGAGACAGATCCAAAAAAATATTACTGAGACTGATGTCCAAGAGTTTACTGTCCATGTTTTCTTTCAGAAGTTTTATGGTTTTCAGTCTTATATTTAGGTCTTTAATCTTTTTTCAGTTTAATTTTGAGTATGGTGTAAGAAAGTGATCCAGTTTCATTATTTTGCATAGAGATGTCCATTTTTCCCCAATACCATTTATTGAAAAGACTATCTTTTCCCCACTGTATATTCTTATTTCCTTTGTTGTAGATTAATTGACCATATAAGCAAGGGTTTATTTCTGAACTGCCTATTTTGTTCCACTGATCTGTTTTTATTTTTGTGCCAGTACCATACTGTTTTGATTACTATAGCTTTGCAGTATATCTTGAAATCTGGAATTGTGATCCCTCCAGCTTTGTTCTTCTTTCTCAAGATATGTCATAGTAGAATAATAACTGAAACTTAGAGCACTATTTAGGAGCTTTTAAATGCTTTATGGTACATTTAATGAGTAAAGTATATTAGAAAACAGTGTATATAATGTTATCTGAATTTTATATTATATATTTAATAATACAGAAAAACCTGAAGTTTTAATCTCTAGATACTGAGATTATAGTAAGTTTATTTTCTTCCTGATCTTTTTCCATTTTATAATGTCTTACAAGGGCCATTACTACCATGTAGAAGAAGGGAAGGAAGGAAGGAAGGAAGGAAGGAAGGAAGGAAAGAAGGAAGGAAGGAAGGAAGAAAAGACAAGAAAAGAAAAAATCAGCATGTTTGGGAATATTTCTTGATAAAGCAAATTCACCATGTTTACAATCTCTGTACTTGGAAAAATTCAGTCTCCAGAGCTTTTATCACCATAACTCTCACCATTTGCATTAAAAATATTCATGAGCACACATAAAAAAATTCTAGATGCTCTACTATTATAACGTATGGAAAATGTAGAATAGTCTCACTCATTTTTAAAATATTTAAAAAGGAGATAGAGGAAATGGCAGGTATGTGTATAACCTCAAATATAGAGAATGGATATGGTGCAAATATAAACAGCCTGATATACATTCATGACAATATCGTAATAATTTGGGGATAAGTGCTTATTTCAAGAAGCAGAATGGTAAGCTAAAATCTTTATGTGACCAGGAAAATCTATTGTCTTCTAAAATGTGATCTTGATTTAGCACATAATTTAGGGAGTTCTCTTCCGTAATGTCAATATAAATTCCTTTAAGGTGAGCAGGGTACCAGGGGGTGAGATTGCATTGCTGATGATAGGCCTTACTTGCACTTTTGTTTGTGTTTCATATATCTTTCTGACCTAGGAGCCAGTTGGTGGAGAACTCAGGCTTAAAGAAAATAAACAAACATCATCCTGTTCATTAAATGGCAGACTTGGGTCCTTGGTGTAGATAGAAGGCTTGACGCCTGTCAAGAATATTTGAACACAGCCTAAGATTCATTCACTTGCTACTACTTTATCTGTTTGCTTGCTAAAATAACACTTGAGCACCTGGAGAAATAGCAAGACCAAATCCACATAAATCGAGCATTTTACTTTTCAATAGTTAAGTCATAGCCATATATTTTTGGTTTTAAATTTTGGTGGTGAACTCTGCCACTTACCAACTGAGCAATCCTGGGCAAATCACTTCCCTCCCTAGGTCTCAATTTCCTTACCTGTCAAATGAGATCCCACCCAGATAGTGGATGTTGAAATGGCACGTAAACTGAGAATCTAAGGAATTGTCATTATATGTTAATCTGCTCTAAATTTTGCAACTTTGGTGTTATATTGATTATCACTGATTTTAAAATGAGCTCCGTAGCTTTTCCTGCTAGGAAGTATAAATAATAACATAATATAAAGACATATTACCATCAATTCATTCCAATATTTATTCATAAAGCACAGTATAAAGGAAGGACATCAAAAACTGAATTCATAAGCCCTCAAGACAGCCTCCTTAGCTGCACAACTTTTCAAACTGGCTCAAGAGTGGTTCTCAAAATATTTCTTCTGATAACTACTTTCTTCCACAAGTCCCATGGCATTCCCCATTAAAACAACAACAAAAAAGAATCTGTATAATGGCAAACAATCTGTTATGAAGAGGGCTATTGCAACATCTTGAGAGAGAGGGCAAGACCAGGAATGAACAAATGGGCACAGGCAATAGTGGAGGTAATAAACATCTCTACCCACAACGGGGATCAATAAATGTTGTTAACTGGCTGTAGAGAAGAAAAAACAAATGATGTCACTGAGGAGAAAGAAGAATAGGAAAGGAAGCTAAAGTGGAGGCCTATTTCTTCCTAATGAAAAGATGTACAAAACAAAGTTTATACTTCTCAAGAAAGTTTTGAATGTTATGGTTTCAATTATATTAGAAGCAAGGTGGGGTGTATTTAAAGGGATCTGTTGACATCTAATTGAGATTCTTTTGATGATAAAAACAATCACCCCCTGTTGTGATCCTGAATGTTAGAAAAATGAAATTTTAGAGTGGAACCAACTTAGAAGTGGCATGAATATAAGAGGCAGTGGAGATGGTAGATAATAGGGTGCACTCCTTGAATACCAAGTCTCTCTGGGCTGGGAAGTTCATTGCCTTTGACCAAGATTATCTCCATCTATATTCAGTAGTTGCTGAATCTCAAGTTCTGGGATAAACTCACCCCTAGGATGAGGAATAATGGGAAAACATCTGCTAACGGGAAGAAAAGCTTTAAGATTTGCATCACTTAAAGATTTTTACTAAGAATATTTTATATAATTTGCAACTCAGCATCTTGGGACAAAGCCTTTTGACCCACACTAGTTACATGTCTAGGGATCATTGCAGATGCTGCCATTTTTAATAGCCAATAAACTTCTCAAGAAAGACATAAAAATCATAGGATCTCAGCATTAGAAAAGATGCCAGTGGCCATGTAGTTCAAATCTTTATCTTATTACTAAGTTAAAGATATTCATTAAACAATATTTTTCCTGTTCACTAGAGCAGAGGGTTAATGTAGGAAGCCAAGTGTTCCAAACCTTTCATGAATATGGAAATACTGAGACAGTATTGATTAAGAGATCTTCATACTCTCTTTTCTGTGTCAATGATTTTATTAACATTTAATTTCTTGTGGCAATACCTCAAATTTCCAGTAAACATTTGCTATAATAATTCTATAGCTCTATAACTAAAAGAAAAATGACAGTCTAGAAACATTTTTTTTGTTTGATTGGGGTGAGAGAATGAAATGTTGGTGGTTAGCCAGCTTGTGGTCAAACAATTTAATACTTTTATTAGGACCATTTATAGCATTACGAAAGTAGAGCACCACTAGAATATGAGGCAACAGAAGTTTGAGGATGAAAGATGCTCTCTATAATACCATTGGAAAATTAATTTGTGCAAAGAAGTCCAGAAAAGGAAGAAACTGAGGCATAAAAGAGCAAAGTGACTTGACAGATCACTCAGCCCTGTTAAGTGGAGGAACTATAAGCAGAAATTCAGGTTACTGCCTCCAGAGTCCATGCTGCTGAGGCCTGTGCTGTGCCGCATTATGAAATATAGTGCATGTGCCTGTACCTTGCTTTAATTATGATCAAGAACAAAGTGGATAGCACCACAGTCTTACAGAGCTCCAGTGTTACCCAAGATATTATCCCTATTATTTCATCTGTGAAAAAATTGAATCAAATAAAGGGTAAGGACATTTCTCAAAGTCACAGAGCTATTTGGTGCTGAAAATTAAAGATGAAGAAGATACTGTCTAACAAAGTTGGTAATTCACTTATATCAAAAGCAAAGCTGAAATTTTTAAAAAGAAACTCTCAGTAATAATGTCTACCATTTATTAAGCATTAGTTATATTCCAAGGATTTTACATACATTTTTATTATCTTCCCAACAGCCCTGAGAGATAGATTCATTTTATCTCATTTCATAATCCTCATGTTACAGATGAGGAAAATTGAGTCTCAAAAATTTAAGTAGCTTGCCCCAAATTACATACCTAGCAGGTGATGAATCAGGATTCAACTCCAAAGACCATGTACTTTCAAAATACCTTTGGGGGACCCACGGGGATATTTCAATGCTGGGAGTTGAATACAGAGAAATGAGAGAAAGAGAAATCTCATTGCTAGACATACATGTTCCCTGCCCTTCGCAGTCTATCTTTGGCATTTCCCCTCCCCCCTACCCAGAACTAACCCACTTGTACCACTTATCACTCCTCAGGTTTGAAAAGTCCCATTCTTGCCATTCTACCAACAGCTTCCTTTATCTTCTAAGACTGCCTCTCCAGGATGTTCTGTAAGCCAGAAACTTTACACAACAATAAAGGGTGTTAGAACTGAGCACTGGAGGTCCACAGTAGATTCTGTACTTGAAAAAAGGGAAGGGGTTCTTTAGCAGAGAATGGTAAATAAACTTCTACATGTACAAATATATTCAGTTGCATTGTCACTTTTTATAAGTGACTAAGCATTAAATAAAATAAAGCATTTCTCTGTCTTACCTAAAATACTTATTTAATGAATCACACGAATAATGCATTTATTGTCTATGTAGTGAACACCCTGATATATGAATCTCAATATAACTAGCTAGATATGATTGTTTCTTTTCCTAATTTTATATAATACCTTCTTTCTCACCTTTATTCAAATGGAAGGGCTCGTTTTGTATTTGAATTTAAACTCCTTTCAATATGTAATACAGAAATCCATAAAATGTTAATAATGTTGATAATGGTGAGGAGGGAGAAAGATGATGGTGGAGTAGGAGGACCCTAGAATCACCTTGTTCCATTAATACAACTGGATAACTACCAAATCATCCTACATGCCCCAGACATCAACCTGAAGACTGGCAGAACAAACTTCACAACTTAAGGTGGAAAAGAGGTCACACTGAAGAAGGTAGGAAGTGTGGAGATAAGGCTTGAGAGAGAAATGGATCATGGCCACTGCAGTGGAGAGCGAACTTGAAAAGGGTGAGGGACACACTGGCACACAGGGGAGTGCATGGGTAAAAGGAAGCCCCACTGCAATTGACTTAGAAAGCGAGAGAACCCAAATTTCATGAGTTCTTGAATCAGCAGGGCTTAAAGCCTGGAGTTTTAAAGGGCTTGGCTGGGATAGAGTCCATAGGCATTGGGGCTGCTTTTGGTGAGAAGGCAGGGCAAACAGCATGCAGACATACAGCATGGAAACAATGATCGGAAGAGTGCCTGGGTTACACAGTGGGGAGGTTAGTTGTTCATCTTGGAATTTGTCACAGAGAGGCAGCATTCATGTAGAGACCCCTCCAGGAACAAAGGAACTGGCAGGCACCATTCACCTCCCTTGCCTCTTATCATAAACACAGAGCCATCTGCAGGAACCAGATGTTTAGGAAGCGACCTAAGTTGCTTACACAAGACCCGTCACCACACCCTGTGCTCCAGTGGAACCGCTCTTCCCAGTCAAGCTTGCCTCAGTCCCAGCATGTCGAACTCCCTCCTTCAGAAGATCAGCCCAAACCCCTGCCAGCACTGTGTCTCCTGATGAGGGTGTTTTGCAAGGCTTCATTTCTGGTGCAAGTGACAACAGGGTTCATTTCACAAGAAGACAAGAGCACACACCCAGTTAAAATGCACCACATTCAGGCCAGGGACCAAACACTGCCCGCAACAGGCAAAAAGAGCCTCTGCAAATGACTGGCCTGAAGAATGAAGCAGCCAGAACACAACACCAGAGCACACACAGCACACATTGGACACATTCCCTGAAGCACCAGGCCCTGGGGAACAGGGAACACTACACTGCAGGGCACTGTAGGACCTCTTCTTCATAAAGCCATTACCCTCAAGAACAGGAAATGTAGCTGACTTTCCTAACACAGAAAAAGAAGCAAAAAGACTTAGACAAAATGAGAACACAGAGGATTTTATCCCAAATAAAGGAAAAGGCCAAGGCCTTTTGAAACAGATATAAGTAACATGCTTGATAGAGAATTTAAAGCAGTGATCATAAGGATGCTCACTGGACTTGAGAAAAAAAATGGAGGATATCAGTAAGACCATTAACACAGAGATAAGGAATGAAAAAGCAGGATAAAGGGCTCGATAAACGAAATGAGAAACATATTTGATGGAATGAACAGCAGCCTGGAAGAAGCAGAGGAATGAATTAATGACCTAGGAGACAGAGTAATGGGAAGTAATCAAGCTGAACAAAAGAGAGAAAGAAGAACTACACAAAACAAGAATAGACTTAGGCAACTCAGGGACTCCATCAAATGTAATAACATTAGCACTATAGGAACCCCAGAAGAAGAGAGAAAGGGGGCAGAGAATTTATTTGGAGACATAACGGCTGAAAACTTCCCTAATCTGGGGGAGTAAACAGATATCCAGATCTATGAAGCCCAGAGAACCCCCAATATAATCAACAAAAACAGATCCACACCAAGACATATTGTAATTAAAATGGCAAAATACAATGGTAAATAAAAAATATTAAAAACAGCAAGACAGAAGAAGACAGTTGTATACAAAGGATACACCATAAAGCTACCAGAGGATTTTTCAGCAGAAGCTTTCTAAGCCAAAAAGGAGTGGCATGATATATTCAAAGTGACGAATGGGAAAAACCACAAAAACAACCACCAAACAAGTAACAACATGGCAATAAATTCATATCTATCAATAATTACTTTGAATGTAAATGGACTAAATGCTCCAATCAAAAAATATAGGGCAATAGAGTGAATAAGAAAACAAGACCCATCTATATGGGTCTTATATCCCTATAAGGGATCTTATATCCCTATAAGAGATCTTATATCCCTATAAGAGATTCATTTCAGACTTAAAGACATCTGAAGATTGAATGTGAAGGCATGGAGAAACATTTATCATGCACATGGATGTCATAGAAAGCCAGAGTAGCAATACTTAGATCGATCAAAATAGACTTTAAAACAAAGACTATGATAAGAGATAAAGAAGGGACACCATATAATAATAAAGGGGACAATCCAACAAGAAGATATAACAATTGTATATATTTATGCACCCAACACAGAGCACCCAAATACATAAAAAAGTTAATAACAAACAAAGTTGGGGCACATGGGTGGCTCAGTCGGTTAAGCATCGGACTCTTGATTTTGTCTCAGGTCATGATTTCAAGGTTCGTGACTCTGAGCCCTGCACTGGGCTCCATGCTGTGATTCTCTCTCTCCCTCTCTCTCTGCCCCTCCCCTGCTCATGCACACTGTCTCTCAAAATAAATAAACTTAAAAAAAATAACAAACACAAAGAAACTAATCAATAATATTACAATAATAGTAAGGGACTTTAAACACCCCATTTACATCAATTGACAGATCATCTAAACAGAAAATCAACAAGGAAACAATAGCTTTGAATGTCACACTAGATAAGATGGATTTAACAGATATATTCAGAACATTCCATCCTAAAACAGCAGAATACACATTCTTTTCAAATGCACATGCAACATTCTCCAGAAATGATCATATATTAGGTCACAAAATAAACTTCAACAAATTGAGAAAGATCAAAATCATACCATGCATTTTTTTAACCATATGCTATAAAATTAGAAGTGAGCAAGAAAAAATCTAGAAAGATCACAAATACTTGGAGGTTAAATAACATGTTACTAAACAATGAATGAGTCAACCAGGATATCAAAGAAGAAATTAAAAACTAAATAGAAACAAATGGAAATGAAAAAAAATGGTCCCAAGCCTCTAGGATACAGCAAAAGTTATTCTAAGATATGTCCTAGGAGGCAAGGGAAACAAAAGCAAAAATGAACTATTGGGATATCATCAAGATAAAAATCTCCTGCACAGCTAAGGAAACAATCAACAAAACCAAAAGGCAATCTATAGAATGGGAGAAAGTATTTGCAAATGACATATCCAATAAAGGGTTAGTATCCAAGATACATAAAGTAGTTATAAAACTCAACACCCAAAAACAAATAATCCAACTAAAAAATGGGCAGAAGAAATGAGCAGACACTTTGCCAAAGAAGACATACAAAGAGTCTGCAGACACGTAAAATGACACTCATCATCATTATCATCAGGGAAATTCAAATCAAAACTATAATGAGATATTACCTCACACCTCTCAGAATGGCTAAAATCAACAACACAAGAAACAACAAGTATTGATGAGGATGGGGAGAAAAAGGAACCTTCTTGCACCGTTGGTGGGAATGCAATCTGGTATAGCCACCATGGAAAACACTATGGAGGTTCTTCAAAAAGTTAAAAAAAGAACTGCCCTACAATCCAGCAATTGTACTGCTGAGTACTTACCCAAAGAATACCAAAACACTAATTCAAACAGATACATGCACCCCAATGTTTATAGCAGCATTATTTACAATAGCCAAGAGACAGAAACAGCCAAGTATCCATTGATTGATACATGGGTAAAGAAGATGTGATAGATGATATAGATATAGATATAGATGATATATATATAGATGATTACATATATAGATGATTACATATAGATATAAATATAGATATAGATATAGATATAGATAGATGTAGATAGATATAGATACAGATATAGATACAGATAGATATAGACACACACAATGGAATATTATTCAGCCATAAAAAGAATGAAAGCTTGCCATTTGCAATGACATGGATAAAGCTAGAGAGTATAATGCTAAGTGAAGTAAGTCAGAGAAAGACAAATATTATATGATTTCACTCATATATTGAATTTAATAAACCAAATGAACGAGCAAAGGGGCAAAAAGAGAGAAAGACAAACCAAGAAACAGACTCTTATCCATAGAGAACAAACTGATGGTTTCCAGAAGGGAGGTGCATGGGGCGATGGGTAAAATAGGGGTTGGGGATTAAGGAGTACACTTATTTTGATGAGCATTGGGTGATTAAAATAATAAAAAAAAGATGTTAACAATGGTGGCTAGATACATGTCCATAAATGTTTATAGTGATGACTGAAAAATCTGTCTTTGATCCTGTTTGTCACTATATTAATAAAATGCCCTTCTGTCCTAGACTTGTTAACCATAGGGCTGGCCTTTCCCCAAAACTTTAAGAGTGTTGTTGGTAAAGATTTTCTACCCAAGGCTTATGATAGCTACTAACCTTAAACCTGATGAAGGGTTGGAGAGATTATATGAATGATTCTACAGTGACCCTTTCCATGACTTCCAAGAAGGCATAATCTCCAGTTCCTATGTAAAAAAAGCTTGTTTTCTGTTCACAGATTAATCTTTAAAATCATCTAACTTCTCTCATCAAAGAAAGCCTTATTTATTTATTTATTTATTTATTTATTTATTTATTTTTATTTTTTATTTTTTTGCTTTACTCAATTGCTATTCCTTTCGGTCTTTTTATTTTATAATTAAAGCAGATAATTACTAACATATGGACATTTAGATTACAGAATAGGAATGAAAAGTAAAATTCAGAATCTCAAAACAAGACTAAGAAAGAGCTGCCTCACCAGGGCCAACTTTCTTTAATTCTAGATTCATAGTTCACACGGTTAGGATAATTTATCTTGATCTTCCTTCTCTCTGAAAACATTTAGGAACAAAATATTATAAATGGGCAGAGGGGAACCAGAGGGGAGGAAATACTTTAGAATATCTAGAAATGTAGCTTTCAGACTACCTCTCCCTGGGATAGACTAAGAAACGCTGGCAACTAGCAGCATAATTCCTTTTTACCTGAGCAACTGAAGAAGCATCCAAGGAAATAAGATGTCAGTGACTGAGGGATTCACACTGAACGAAGAAAGGGTAACGTGGTAGGGTGGTTGAAAGGAAGCTAACTAAGAAAACAGTGCTGATCAGAGAGGTAGTCACTGCCTGCCAGGACACCGAACTTGAATGCTAAGGTCTGAAAATGCCGATTCATCAACTCTAGGACTTATTTAACATTGAGGATCTTGCTTTATATCGATGCCTGCTACCTAATATTTTCAAAAGTATCACACTGAAGTAAGAAGCACATTTTTGGAATGGGGGCAAATACAAGAAAGATGGGACATCCAGTCTCTTTCATGACAAGAAGAAACAACTCTGTAAAACTGTTAACAAGTAAATAAAAATAGGTGTTAGAGTTAGTTAGTTAGTTAGTTAGTAAGGAAAAACTCTTTGGCTCCCAAAGAGAGAGATCAAATTTGTGTTTATGAAGTCTCATGGAAAGGAAAATTGTTTGGGGGAGGGGGTGGGCAGTGATGAGAGACAGAGACAAAGAAAAATGCATAGTAGATGAGAGACCAAAGTTGCCACCCTTAAGGTCAGAAAAGTTACTGAAATATTGGGGCTTAAATGTCCCAGGGAGGGAATAAAAACTGGAGGAGAATGGTGACATGACACAGCTCTTGGCCAGTCCCTAGACCTCTGGGCTTCAAGGCTGGACAAAGACCCAAAGCCCCCAGTGATCTTGGCATGGAAGCAGCAGAATCATCCATCATCAGGACACTATGTGGTTTGGTCATTGATCATTTCAGCGTGGTATGAGTTAAAGACCTGAGTCCTGTCCATGAAATTTTAACACAGCCCCATGTTTGGGAGTGGGAAAGATGATATGAGGAGGAACAATAATGGCTAAGACTGAATTTTTATTTCTTCAATATCCTGGTGACTTGAATTTCAGTTTGATTTAAGATAATTAGAAAAACAATGGAACTGATTGGCACTGAGTCAGTAAGAAGGTTAACATTACACTGTTAACAAATATTTTAAAGTTTTACAAAATATACAAGGCTCTCTAACTTGAAGACAGTAATATTAGTTGGAGATATTTTTCTGACAACGAAGGGCCTTTGATTTGGTTAAAAAGGTAAATATAGTTGTTCTAGAACTGTAGAATATAGGTCTTCTGTTAGGTTTTTCTCTACCACCTGAAAAAATGTAGGTCTTTATCCAGATTGATGTAAAATGATTAGTATTGGGAAAAAGCCATATGTAGCAAAACTGCCTATTTTGAGAGAGTCACTAGCTTTCTCTTAATTACCTAATTCTAGAAATATATTGTATTCCATTTTACAGATGAAAAATTAGAACTAGAGATTATCCAAATGAATTTATGAAAATAATAATAGTTTAATGAGAGACCTGGTGAAAAATCTTTATTTCTTCACTCTCATTTCTGTACTTGTCTTATCAGATATCAAGGGACCATGTAGCAACCTTCCCCTGAATTCCTAACCTAACCCCAATTAGGAAAACAAGTCACTTCCATAGAGAACAATTATTACACAATTGAGTATGTCATTTACTTCAGGCATGTTAGGACTATTCCCTAAAGCCTTCTCTCAAATGCACTGAGAAGTAGAATGTATAATTTAGGCCACGTAATTCGTGATTGTCAAACACTGCTGCCAAATACAAAATGGTTTCAATAATGGCCCTGCTCTACAAACTAAGCCGCAGTGAACTTTAACTTCATTGGCAGAGAACATCGTTTCCCTGTTAAGAAGCAGGTGACGGAATCTCCCAAACATACATTCTCTGAGAATCAACCTCAAGCTCTATCCCCTGTTCCTCACGTTGGATCAGTGGAAACCTACTGAAGACTTACAACCCATTTAATTTGTCACTCCTTCCGGTCAGTAGTGAAATATATTCAGTTGGAAACCATTAGACTAAACCAAGTTGGAACACGTTTAATTTCGAAATCCAAACATCATGTTTGCTGAGGAATCTTAAAGTCTGGACAAATGAAGCAGTTAAATGAGGTAAGCTTTTGGAATAAAATGGATATAATGCTGCCTATATAAGAGACAATAAGAGTTCGTCTGAGGAAGAGGTATTTAATCTGGGAGCCGTGGATATAGCATGAATGGCCTTCAGAGAGCCTAGGAAGCCCTCCCTGAAATCATATCCAAAATTCCCTGATTATGTGCACAAGTGAATTTTTCTGAGAGATTATTCTGACTGTGTATTAAATTTCCCAACAAGTGTGTTAAGAACAACCCTCAAGGGTTTGGACGCTGCTAGGTTCTGGCTGACCTCTTTCTTGAAGCTCAAAGTTGATCAACATGACTCTTTGTGGAGCAAGCAAAATTAATGAGTGCTAATGGAGCATTAACACAAGGCCAAAAGAAAAATCTGAAGCTCAGAAAATTTACATTTTAATGTGCTGGCACACCTGAGTAAAGTCTTTCAAATCATAAAGTCTTTGGTACTAACCCTACACAGCAGGGGAACCGTTTGTGATCAAGACACATTTTAATATAATCCCTTATCAACACGACTGAGGAGAGGATTTTACATCTTTCTATTCCAGATGGTGCCATTTTATCAGAGTTTCACTCCTTGGTATTCTCAGTTAATTAAAGTCCATACTGTTTGTTAATGGCAGATTGGTGCAGCAAAAATGACTCCAGAACAGATGTTGGCAAATTTGTCAAAGCGGCTGGATAATCATCTTGACTGCTCTGAAGGACTATTCCATTTCACCCACACTGAACTCTCGCAGGACCTAAATAGCACCTTTACCTTTACCATTTTTTAAAAGGGAGGCAAGGAGAAGGGATGGTGGTGAGAAGGGGAAGAGCAACAGCCAGATCCTTTGTCAAAGTCATCCACTTTGCAAGGAATGAAGGCATTTCAACAGTTTCAAATGCAAAAGTATAATGATGATATATTTTTTATGAGACTCTCCCTATCAGTCTTACTGCAGGCTTCCTAATCAACTTGCACTCATGTTTGCTATAAACTTGCAACTCAAATAAATCTCACACTTTTATTCTTGTTTTGTCAGAATGTATCTGCAATTAATATGGCAGCCTATTATAACCAAAGAGAAAAAGAAAAAGAAATGGTGAGAAGCCATTGATTCATATTCATACACACACACACACACACACACACACACACACACACACACAAACAACCAAAGCTAGGGCAGGCACCCTGTTCCATCTCCAACACTGGATATTTAAACTCAGATTTGCAGAGGGGGACTTTTGAATATTGTCTGTCCTTTGGCAATTTCAGACCACTGTCTATTGCTAATGCCTACAAGAGAAAAACTTAAGAAAGAGCTAGAATAGACAGATTTCATTAGAATAAAATAAAATAATTTGACAAATACAAAGCCCTGTTACAGATGCCATAGCTTTTAAAAAATAATTGCGATTTCTCAGAAATCCATCGATTTGTGATATAACAGTGAAAACATCTTTCTCTAGCTTAGTAATTTGATTTGTATTTCTGAGCTGCCTACTCCGTGTGTGTGTGACTGTGTGTATGCGTGTGTGTGTGTGTGTGTGTGTGTGTGTGTGTGTGTGTGCTTTAAATAAACCAAATCACTTAGGTACTGTTGTTAGTATTACCTAGCTCTCTTAAAGCGAAGACAAACAATCTCCTTTCAGCTAAATCATTATGTGTTTTTTGGTGATTCATAAAAATCTCATTTTTATACAGAATTTGTATCTAAATTTTGCATAGGATATTATAGTTCAGTATATATTGCAACTATTGATAGAAGTACAGAATATCGTATAAGACCTCCTGTAAAGATGGGGAAGAGCTGCAGCAAAGAAACACTAAAGTATGCACCAAAGTTTTTGGGGCCAAAAAAACTAGATCTCCACTTCCTTCCGTACCAAGCTTTGTTACTATAAAGCTCATCATAATAAACTCTACAAAACTTTAAAGATTTTCCTAAATCTAATAATACATATAGTCCTATTTCATAAAGTCCTACTTAAAAAATTTGTCTATTTATAAAAATAATTTCTTGCTGGGATTAGAAATGGAATGCTTATATTTGTTATAAATGAGAATGTTTCAAAACCATTAAGAGCCTCTCACTCTAATAAAAATATGCAAAGAGCCACGGCACACAACTTTTAAAGTCATTTTATATGACCCCTGCCCCGTGGTAGGGTGCATAGTAAATTACTCAGAAAGGAGGTGTGAACTACCTTTTAAATAACCAACCCGAGTAAATGACAGAAGGGATATTGTGGCTATAAATTCTAGAAACACAATAATGTCTCAACATTTAAAAAGGTTTGGAAGTAAATTAAGCTTCCAGCCCATGAAACAGAAGAGAAATATGCAAACACAAAGCGAAGAAGCAGAGGAAGAAGAAAAAAGAAGACTGGATGAAGGAGGGAAGGATGAAGAAGAGGAGGAGAACAATAGCAACATGAGCATCATAATAAAGATACAAAAAATATTTCAAGGTGTACGTATCAGTATTAACCTAGTTCCTTGGTGGTCTGGTGAAAGCATTTCCTGACTGTACTCTGCTTCACCCCAACAATGGGGAGGAGGCCCTGGTAGGGATCCATAGTAGTCAGAAAATATATTAAGCTCTATTTTAACTAAGGAAAATGTTACCAGCAGTTTAGCACACTTTTAAGCACACTCTATAGCTCTAGTATTTTCTAGTATTCATGGAAAACTCAACCAGTAGAAGGGGTAACTGTAACTACCCATGTACTCACATATAAGCCTCAACAAGCACAGAAGCCAGATCCAGATGTATCATCCTGGTATTCTGAAGTTTACATGAATGTGCTTACAACATACAGTGCTAAGAACTACATGTTCCCACTCTGTGTCACACAATCAATACACCTTAATAGATCATTTGTTTTTATCTTCGTCAAGTATTTTTAAATAATTATTATTGCTTTGTCAATGTGGAAACAGAAACTGATAGGTGTTAAATAACTCCCATGAGCTTTGCTAAAGAGTCAGGAATTCCAAAGCATATCAGTCTCACTTAGAATTCCTTGACCTTTTGCATTTCAATATGCTACCTATCAAAACTACCTTGATTTGCTATAAAAATTCTTTTTCAAACATTTTTCATACATTAACTACTTTAATCTATTTGTCTTGACTCCTTCCATTTAATACTAAAGTATTGTTTTTCTTTACTCACCATTTATATATGTCAAGTCATGAAGTTTGACTATCTCTCTGGACATGTACCTGTTGAACTCTTAAGTTGAACTCCACTGTTGTTGGAAAAGAGTACCTGAAAAGTCATTTCTTAACTCAAAACTCTTTCTATCTTTAAAAGTGATACAGGCAGTGGATGTGGAGGGAACTATCTTCTTTGAGACTCATTTACATAGGCAGTACATATTAAATGTCAAATTAATTGGTCTTTGCAACAACCTTTAAGAGAAGGTATTATGCAGTTCTGAAAGGTTAAGTAATTCCATTAGATATATGTAGCAACTGGCAGAAACCCTTGGAAACCAAGAAGCCAATGCTATCAATTATCATCCAAACATTGCCCACAAAGGGGATTTCATTTATTTCAATCTAACACCAAGTTCACCTCTATTATGAAGTGGGTTAGTCTAATTATGACACAGTTGTTATGTTAAATGCCTATCCTTCAGATTCCAGGCCCACCAAGTCACCTTCCAAATGTCATTTGGCTTTTCTTAATTTCATTAAGATAATGATGTTACTGATGAGAGTAATTCAGCTCAAGTCAAAGTGGTGTTGGAGTTCTGGTCTTCTCCATCATTCTCTTGAACTTGGATATAGTCAATATACCTGTGATACATGGATACACTAAAAATGGGTTCACAGAATCTGGCTAATGTATTGCTAAGGTAAATAATTCCTCCTTGAGATAGATGTCTCATTTCTAGCTACTGTGTATGCAACATGGTTTGATCTACAGAGAACAGTTATATAATTTTCAAGAAATTTCTAGAGTACAGAGAAATGTAATAGTCCCAAAGATACTCTTTGGTTACACTTATTTTATTTAGAAGATCTCAGACACAATCCTTTCACATGTTCCAAGGAAGACACTATAAATATATTTCAGGTTTTACTTGGAAACAAAATCCCCATAGCAGTGCAACTCATCTGCCATGTGGAAGAGAAGACTGGTATCATATTTTAATTATATGGAAAATCTTGGCTAATATTTAATTAATTATAGCTAGACTTGAAAACCTTTGTCAGGCTTTTACTTAATGTAAAATTACACTGAATTCAAAATATAGTCACCAAAATTATAGGACTCTTACTAATCAGGAAGGCATTATAATGGGAATATAAGACTTGAGAGTAGAATATAGGTTTAGCAAATTTATCACCCAATTAGTTATTTTTATGGATTTTAAAATTGCTGTCCTTGAAGAACAAAAAAAAAAAGGAAAGAAAAACTGAAACCCTATAAAACTGTAGATAGTTTAAAATGACAGGACATCAGTGACTGAGACACGACCTTCCATATTTCATCTGTACTTATCATGTTCATCTTCAAGCTGTATGTTCTTTAGAAGTTTGTGTTATTTTGTATTTAACAAGAAAAAATGATACTTCATTGGAATAATTTCTCAACGTGATTTGCCTTTTTCTCTTACTGAAAAATTTCAACTGGAAATGAAAGTGAACTAGAAATTTCATCTTGTGAATGTCTAAGACATAATCCATCTGTGCTATAGTTTTCTTGAATAATACATAAGGAAAACACTAAAATTCTTTTAATTCCTAACATTGAAAGGCATTGAGATCATATAGTTATAAGCATTGTTTCACTAGAGCCTGTTTCAGTTGCTATGCAGCAATAATTGTTACAGCATTTTGATGATGCTTCATGAAACAAATAAAATTTATATTCTGATAGTTGTTGCATCATTCGAGTCAGTTTCTATTTGAACTTTTTTTCTTCTCCTCCTTCTCCTCCTTTTCTTCCTTCTGATTCCTATCTTTGTCCTCCAATGGTTTGAGATGCTATTATTTTACCATTTGGGGCCTACTTTCGATGCATACCTGAGCAACTGTTCTCTTGCACAGGAGCAAAGAGCTGGTGGGAGCTCAATCATCAGTCACTAGCACAGTACTAATCCAGGACCACGGGGTTCACTCCCAGTTTCCTTTTTCCTTAATTGTGTGTATTTTTTAAAGCTGTTTTTGTTGTGTGTGGGTTTTTTTTTCCCAGATATTATTAAAATATCTTTGGTTTTTAAAATACAATCCATAGTTTAAGCACCAATTTGCTTTTTATTTCTTAAATATCCAAACTAATTATTAATGATTAATTTTCTTCATTATGAAGAAATCAAAAATTGAAAGGAAACTTACTTTCAATTTTCTGATTATCAGAAATCCAGCCTCAATTTACTATTTTTAACTATTACTTTGAAATAACTTTACCCTTGCATAGAAGTTGCAAAACCAGCTTCCTCTAAAGAGAACAATCTTTTTTTTTTAATATAATTTATTGTCCAATTGGCTTCCATACACACCCAATGCTCATTCCAACAAGTGACCTCCTCAATGCCCATCACCCACTTTCCCCTGTCCCCCACCCCCCATCAACCCTCAGTTTGTTCTCTGTATTTGAGTCTCTTATGGTTTGCCTCCCTCCCTCTCTGTAACTATTTTTTCCCCTTCCCTTCCCCTATGGTCTTCTGTTAAGTGTCTCAAGATCCACATAATGAGTGAAAACATATGATAACTGACTTTAAAGAGAACATCTTTGAAAACCATAATACAATGATCAAAATCAGAATATTAAGATTTGTACAATACTATTAATTAAGCCATAAACCTTCGTGGTACTTTGCCAGTTTTTACATGCACTCGTTTTTTAGGTGGGAAGTAGAGTATATAGCTCTATAAAATTTTATCACAGGTATCGATTTGTGGAACCACTGCTAATATGGATACAGACTGTTTCAGGACTCCAAAGAAACTCCTTCATGCTACCCCTTTATTGTCACACCCTCTCCACAACCTCAATTCCTAGAGATCACAGCTTAGTTCTTCATCACCATAATTTTGTCATTTCAAGAATGTTATATGAGATGGAATCATGATGTGGGTAACATTTTGAGATCGCTTTTTTTTCACTTAGTATAATGCCTTTAGGGTCTACCCTAATTTCTGTATACTATATATCAGTAGTTCATTCCTTTGTATTGTTGAGTTGTATCAGATTGGCACATAGATACTGCTATTGCTGACAGAATGTTATGTCAATACACCCTCTCATCTTTTTAAAAAATGTTATACTTTATAACTTTTTTTCTATTTCAACAGAAATTCTGGGTTCAAAATTTAACATTGACATTGTTTTTTTTCTTTAGTAGTAAACTCAAGGGATTTGACTGAACTTAGGTGGTCTAAATTGCATTCAAACTCTATAACCTTGTAAAAATAATCTTTCCAAAAATGAAGAAGCTCAAAAGGATGTAAGGCACATTTTTTAAGGCACAAAATAAATTCTGCAGTTTAACTTTCTAGTTATAGTACCCCTATTTATTCAAAGTGGTTTTGGTCTACCCAACACCACCTACCTTGGACCAGTAATAGCATTCTGATGAGGGCAAAGGTAGGGAAGCATAATGCCAGATAAGGTTTAAAGAAAATTATATCCCCCAGCCACACTGGTTTTAGGATGGCATGTAGCAAAAGTCAGGCTAATCAGAGTCAAAGTCAATAAAACTCAACAATGGGATATTTGTTACAATACCAAGAAGTAAAACTCTTTTGCTGCCGAAGTAATTGTACCACAACATTGAGGCAGCCAGCTAAGAATGAAGCCAACACAGAGGAAAGCAATACTGAGAAACAGAGAAGAAGCAAATCTTGTTGTCATCATCTGAATCTTTGGATCTTGCCACATTTGCTCTAAATTAATCCTTTTTGCCTGCTCTGTGAAAATGGATATGGTCCCTTTAAAAATTTTTCCTGTGCCAACTGGCATCATGTTCAACTGTCAGTAGAGGGCCCCAGAGAAACATTGCACAAGAAACTGGGTTTTACTTCCTGGTTCCTGTGTGTTGGCTCTGCAGGTGCCAGCAGCACCTTCAGCTTCTCTAGCACCCAGCTTCCCCTGTGTACAATGGCTTCCACAGCATCAAACATCTTCAGTGCATACTGGCTCGAATATCCAGGGGCCAGCAGCTTTCCTTTGTACTTCCTTGGGCCCTTTTGTAGCAAAGTGCCTCCGATGAGTGAGTCACCTCTCCATGAATTTTCTTATATCCTAGAGGGTGCATTTCAGACAAGTTCCAAAGGGAACTCTTCCATAAAGGTCTGCCAGCATAACACCACAGATGTCTCAGACATTCGGTAAGCCAAGGCTATGCCCTATCGAACAAGGTCTGGATCTCAGTCTAGGGGTGCACTTTTCCTTGGAGCTCAATCTCACCCCTGGGAGTCATGGCTACTCCTTATATCTACTATGCCTATATTCGTGAGCCAATCACTTGGTACTCGAATCCCCTGTGACAGTTAATATTTCTTTATATTAAACTTTCCTTATTCCCATTATTATATGGTTTCTTTCTCCTGATTAGACTCAGATTGATACACCATGCCTGAAGGCTGAGCTACGCTTGGACTTGTCCACTTTGTGATCTAATAAATCCACTTTCTGCTGATGTTGGCTATACCTGGGTTTTTATAACTGGCACTGGAAGATTTCCGATACAAATAAGATCCATAAAATTAGTAACAAGGTTAATAAAGATTAAATGACCTTAGAAAGCCCTATAAATATATTTTAAAGTAGACAGTATTCAAACTTCATTAATACTGATTCCAATTCTAGCAAACTTTTTCTCACATGCACAAGAATATTATAGTGATACTCTGGAATATGCTTTAAATTATTAAAAAAAAAAAAACCCTTTGAATAGACTTCACAACTTTGACTCAGGGCTTTAGTGTAAGGGACTAGTTTCATGCCACACACCTCACCACATGCAGTGGAGAACCCTTCTCTCAGGGAATTGACATTAATCACTCTCTGGTGATGGATCAATGTAACCAAGTAACCATTAAGTAGTTAGTGCACTTATACTGATCCAGAGACTATCCAAGATGAATATATGTGAACGGTGAAAGCAGATTTAATGTAAGATATAGATACAGTAAGTTGAGTGTTCTTAAGCAAAGAAATACTAGAAATTATTTTTAGTTTGGGTTATGTTTCTATTATCTTATGCATGTATAGAAATTGGTTTCTTAGCTTATTTTTTTCCACCATGCTATATTAATTGAAAACAGCTCTCCTACTTTTGGGATATATATATATATATATATATATATATATATATTGTGTAGTCATATTAAAAATCCAAAATTAACAAAGTCTGGATGGTCCCTAAAAGATACTTTCTGAGTGAGAAACTAGCATGCAAATAGGCTTGTTTAAGGTTCTGACTGCAAAAGTATAAGAAAGGCCACAGTGATTTGGAAATGAATGTTTAAAAATTTTTGCCTATTTACAAATTTCCAATTAACTAAGATAACAAACAGAAACATGATAGGTAGAATTTGCCACTAAAATCAGATCAATAACTATTTCAAAACCTAAATAAATAGTTATTAAAACCCATGCAAGCAGTGTGAAACTTATGTTTACAAGCTTACAGTGTCTCCTGCCAAAAAAAAAAAAAAAAAAAAAAAAAAGGGTCGCCGAACTTTAAAGGTCTCCAGTCCTAACTTGTGTTTCTATGATTTCTATAAAAGGGACAAGGACAATTATATGGCCAACAGTTAATAACCTGTCGTTGCCTTCAAAAATAGATATGGGTCCAAAAGACTAAATTATTTGGATTAGAAGTCTGGCCACTGTGGTCTGAGTTAGGGCAGGGTTTGGAATATGACATAGATTTTATGCTTTTGTGGCTAATGTGCTATTCCTAAGAAACGACTTTATTGTGTTATGCCACTAATATCTCCGAGTTTTATAGATGTTTAGAAAGAATCTATGTATTCTTATCTCAGTTTTTAAAATATTTTCAACGAAAGGTTAAATTTGATATTTAAACTGAAATTTGGATACTTAAACCAGGACCCTTATTAGTTAGAAACGAAAGGACTGGATACAGTTTTCTTTTCTACTCATTTGAGAATATGTTAACTGAGACCTATATCACACTATACATCAAAGAAGAATCTTTGTTTCTGCTTCTGTTATTGTATCGTCTGTTTTTTTTTTTTTTTTCCATCGAAGTCCACTTACCTAACAACAGCAAAAGGAGGGTTATATAGGGGAGATGGAAAAGTAAAATAAGAAGTTCCAACAGGACAACTGGAGCCTGGTGGGCACCCAAAATACCAGAAAAGAGATCCAACTATCATTTACTACACGTATTCTTTCTACTAGAAACTTTACATGTGCTATTTCATTAGATTCCAAAACAAGCTTTTAACAATAGCATTATTAATCTACTATGGAAAAAAAAAAAGCAAGGGCCAAAACAACCCACAATCATGACTCTAGTTCAAATCTAGTTTGTTGGAATCCATAATCCATGGTCTTCAATAAGCCATGATGGCGTTCAGTGGGAGAAAGAGGAAGGGAATAGAAAACAGAGCCAAGATAGAGAATGATGAAGAAAAGCTCATTAGGTTATTACCATATTTTCTTGCTTCTAGGTAACATTGATTCCTTTGTATGAATTTCTGTACCAACATATGCTTCAATTCCAACACAGATGCCAATTTCAAAAATGTTGAAGTGTGAAAAATGTAATGCAGAATGGAAGAAATATTATAGTGAGAGGTGACGCCCTTCTGTATACTTGGTGGAGCTTCCTTGCAACTGGATGTTGTGTACTACCCATGAAAAGATCTTTGGCTAAGGAATGTTAGCCTTTCCTTTCCCCCAGTCTAGATCTCTCAGGCTGCCCTTTGAGGGGGATAACCCCACAGGTGCATGAGAGCAGACCTTTATTTTATTGGTTGCACAACATTTCATTAAGCCACTAATGAGATGAAACACAGAGATCAAACACAGTTACAAGCTCAGTGTTAATCATTTAAAAGATCACATAATTGAAATTTTCTAAAATGGTCAAGATAATGTAAGTAAAAGAATCTGCAAAAAGACTTTGAAGATTCCACATTTTAAAAGCATCATACACTACAATTATATTTGTACTTTGTTGATTATGCCAATGGTTTCATGACTAATGCTACCAAAAAAAAATATTGAGAATATCAACGGGGCACCTGGGTGGCTCAGTCAGGTAAGCATCTGACTCTTGATTTTGGCTCAGGTCGTAATCTCACCGTTTGTGGGACAGAGCTCCGTGTCAGGATCTGCACTGACAGAATGGAGCCTGCTTGGGATTCTCTCTCTCTCCCTCTTTCTCTGACTTTTCCCTGCTTCTGCATGTGCACACACACTCTCTTTCAAAATGAATAAATAAACATTTAAGGAAAATATCAGCAAACTAATCTTTAGTGGAATATAGTATCTCTTTTTCATTCCACCATTTTATTATTTCAATGGAATTCAGATAGCCTCCTGACAGATGTATATTGCATTATAGAAGACTTACACAGCTACCTTCAGTGGACTCTAACAACTATAAAACAATGGAAATAGTAATAGAATAGATACTTCTGTTGTAAATAAAGAAAAAAGAATGATTTTCCCCCTCAAATTTCCAGAATATACAGTTTTATCCCTTCTCTCTGGTATACATTTAGATTATGTCATTAAACTGTTAGACATGCCTTTCTCCTTCAGCATAGGGTATACTGTTCCCTAAAGAAAATGGCGAGAGTGATATGGTACCTCTTCTTAGTCATTACCTCATCTTGTTAAATACATCACAATTTCTTCTCAATCAAAATCTTATTTGTACTCCTATCATTTTGCTATTCCTTTCCTTTTACTATACATGCTTATAACGACTTATAAATTCTTACAAAGAAGGCATTGCTTCTTGTGTGTGTATGTCTTGGGCAATACCTAGTGCACCATGGGTAGTGGATTAATATTGAAGAAAACAAACTTAGGGACTATTCATTTCTTCTTTTCAAAATATAAACAAGAGCATTCTATTTTTGTGACAGGAAATAGCCTCATCTCATTCTATCACATATTTTATCCGAAATAAAAAAAGAGTATATACAAACTGAGGGTCATCGTTTTAAAATTGAAAACTTGTTTAAAAATAGAATGTGTTGGAAAAGAGCTTGCCAGGTACCATAAACAAAACTAAACAAGGAAGGACTATCTTATCTTTTGGTTATTTTGTGGCGAATAAGGTTTCAAACTCCTGCTAACCCCATCTTCATTTATCTGGGCTATATTTTGCAAGCTTAGGATCCTCCTAGCCCCAGCATTTTAAAACCATGTTCCCCAAATCAAAGTGTATGTCTGTCTCTAAGAAGAAATACTCTTAAGATCTAGGGGACATGCCCAACTTTGCTTCCTTAAGGATTTCCATTATAGAGACTTATTGTAAACCAGCCATTGGAATTATTGCTGGCGGTTTCTTGAAATGTATGTTTTAGAGATATCTTATACTCAAACAAGTGCATGAAACTTATTACCTAACAAAGTTAAAGCACATCTATGCTGTACTACTTCACGTTCATGCAAGTAGAGAGGGCAGTGAATGGCGTATGCAGCAACATTTATGACCTCCTACTAATACAAAATTTCATTCTGTAAAAATTTATTGGTGTTATATAACTGGGAACTAACTTTGCTTCTTTTATTATCTGTCAACTCTCTATTTAATCTTACTGTCTCTAATTTATGGGGCCAGGAAAAATATTCCTCTATTTCAACAAGAATTTCTTTAATATCAAAAAACAGTGAGTTCTCTGCCAAATGTGACATTTTTGAGCCTAATTAAATAATGGCGGAGTCAAACAAGTCCAAATATTAGTTGATGGATGCAATTTGCTGATGTCCTTCAGTGGTGCATAACAATGAGATCTGACAGAGCTTCAAACTGTACTGTAATAAATCAACTTGATGATCTTGGATTTCTGAAACAGGAAATATAACAGCCCTTTGAGATCAGATATTTCCTAAGAAAATAAAGATAAACCAGGATGATGTTGAGACAGAAGACATATCAGAAATGTCTCCTAAGTGAATAGAATTTTGGAACATAATCCATAGATTGTCATAATATCCCTTAAAATGCCATTAAGCTGCATACTCCATAGATGGTTGGTCCAGAATATATGATTTATTCTTTAATTAGTTCTAGCTACTTTCAAGGGGAAAACCACAACATTCATTTTTTTTAAAAGAGCCTTGTCTATACAGAAAATATAACCAATGAGTCAGATAAGCAAAGTCTAGTTCCTTGAAATCTCATCTCTCATAACTCTGTCAAACATAGGGAAACAAAAGAAAATGTATAATTTTTTCACATCTTAACCTCTTTAATTTTTTTAAAAATTTCATTTATTTTAAAGAGAGAGGGCACATGAGCAGGGGAGAGGGTCAGAGGGAGGGAGAAAGAGAGAGAAAATCTTAAGCAGGCTCCATGTTCAGTGCAGAGCTGGATAAAGGGCTTAATTCCATGATCCTGGGATCATGACCTGGGCCAAAATCAAGAGACAAAATCAAGAGTCAACCAACTGAGCCATCCAGGTGCCCCACGTCTTATCTCTTCTTGATTGCTGCAGAGCATTTTGTCCTTGGGTCTTGGCTTTTTTCACTCCAAAGAACATTTCGAGTCTCCCTGCTCCATTCTTGGCTTTGGTTTTACAGAATCTGGGTAATGGGTAGAGAAAACTGGGAAAATCAAGAAAAGAAACTGCTTGAAGTAGGAAGAGAGGATTTAAAAACAGAGGGAAATGAAAAGGAGGGGCTATGGGCTGGAATTTAGGGAAAAAAGAGTTTTTTGAGGATTCAGACAAGTTTGGGGGCACAATTGAAAGAACTAAGAGAATTTTAAGAGATTATACAATGAATCAAGAATTGGAACACAATCTGGGGCACCTGGGTGGCTTAATCAGTTGAGAGTCTGACTTCAACTCAGGTCATGATCTCACAGTTCCTGACTTTGAGCCCCACATGGGCTCTCTGCTGTCAGTGGTGCCCATTTTGGATCTTCTGTCTCCCTCTCTCTCTGCACCTCCCCCACTCATGCTCTCTGTATGTCAAATATAAAAAGTAAACATTAAAAAAATAACTGGAACATACTCTAACATACTTAGACTACATTAGAATTAAAAAAATAAAAAACAGTTAGTGGGCAATGTTTCCTTAAAGCAATCTATGCTATGAGCAGACCATGTGTGCCTTGGCTTTTATATAGGTAAAAAATGATACTCTATGTTCCTTCCAAGTCCAAGATTTTAGGAGGCTCTTCAGAACCAACATATTCTGAAATTCTCTCTTCTTTTTTTTTTGTTGTTGTTTTGTTTTGTTTTTAAAGGCTTATCTTTCAATGTAGTCAGATATAGTCTTTTCTTAAAGTTTATTTATGTATTTTCAGAGATAGAGACAGTGGGGGAGGGGACAGAGAGAGAGAATACAAAGCAGGCTCTGTACTATCAGCATGGAGCCTGATGTGGGGCTCAAACTCACAAACCGTGAGATCATGACCTGAGCCGAAGTTGGATACTTAACTGACTGAGCCACCCAAAGCCCCCTGAATTCTCTTAATCCTGATCACCATGCTTTATCTAAAAATTGTTAAAATTTTAGATTTTTATTGGAGTATGGTATTAAATTTTCCCATATTTATATTTTTAAATATAAAATTTCTTCAGTATCATTTGATTAAAAAATTTTGAATTATTAAAAGGAAAAGTAGAATCTCTATCCTCTTCACTCCCATTTTCAATGTTTAAATGTCATCATTGACAGTTTTGTTATATATTGCTGTTATATATAGCAATGAACATAAATATATTTTAATATATATTTTAGTTCCTTAGAACTCAGACTTGACTCCACAATTGAACACAGTTCTTTCCATCAGCCTGGAGCTGAGCTCCCTTAAATGATATAATGCACAATCATACATTATTGACAGCTTCTATCTTGGTAAATCCCCATTTTCTGTCAAAACATTTAAGGTGTTTTGTGCCTCCATGTCTATACTTGTACTAGTCAGGATAGGCTAAATGTTGCTTGCACTAACAACTAATTCTATAACACAGGTTTTTTTTTTTCTTACCGCCTCTCCCATTGTGGGTCAGCAGGGGCTTCTGCTCATTTAAGGACCCTGCTACGTGCTTCCACTATCCCAGAGCAGTAGGAAGGGCACATAATCATCTGGACAGTGGCACCTGTAACTTCTACCTGGAAATGAGATACATCACTTCTGTTCACTTTTCATTGGCCAAAGCAAGTTACATGGCCATGCCTACCTTCAAAAGAAGGGAGAAGTATAATTCCATTAGTGACTGGAAAGTGACAGATGAAAATATTTGGTAAACACAATTCATGACTCAGTATTTTAACACCTATAATTTCTTTTCTGGGGTCATCTATCAAATCCTAGCTACTTTTGGGAAAGAGCAATATTTTGCATTACTGCCTCCTATCTTTCCCCTCAAATATGCCTTAATATTCTACCTATGAATGCTATGGAAGCAGAATGTATAAAGCTGAAAATAAGGCCACTACCAAAAACATTGTAAGAAGACTACATAGATTCCCAAAATATGGACATTTAGTTCTAATTCTACTTGCTTTACTTTTTTTAAGTCAATTTGCTGTATACACTGTTTCAGAGAGCTCCTTCATTTCTGTGATTCTTTATTTCTTTGTTGGGTTAAAAAGGGCAAGCACGCAACAGAATTGTGACTAGCATTCGACTTAATATGCAGCACTAGGCTTACTATTTGGTTCTTATAGACCTTATCAATAACAAATGTTTACTGATTAGTGGTTAAATGCTTGAGGTATTTATTTTTAGACTAGGCTTTCATTTTTTCCAAACCAGTTCATGAAGAGCAAAATCATATGTGAAACAGTCACACTAAACTTGGCTGAAAACAAAAGGCTCTGACTAGAGTGCCTGGAAGAATATTTAATCATTATTCCCCTAGCCCAGCATATTTCTCAGTAGAGACAAGAGCATATACTGTGGCCATGGAAAATCTAGGGAACTGGAACTCTTGAAAATACCATTTATGCTACATCAAACGTGATCCCACTCAGGCAACATAAATCTTTCCCATATGTGATGACTGCTTGTTGCCCAGCTTCCAATTCTAAAACAGACACTGTAAATATCCCAAATACTCCTCTTTAATTTCTACCAAGAGTCTGCAGCTATCTTTATGCTTGCAGTTGAATAAATGGTTCTCTAATAAACTAGAAAGAGATCATTCACTCTGGGAAGAGTAAAGAGATGTAATCTTATATTTCAGGTATAAATTGGAGCTATTTTCATATCCCAGAATAGATCTAAATTTCAATAAAAATAAATTGCCCTTTAAAGAATGATACAATAAAATTAAAGAGAGCCCAAACAAAATCTATATTGAGTTTGGAACTGTACTCTAAAACTCTCAATGTTTTGGCCCAGGATATCATTATAAGGACCATTTTCATAACCCCAAAACAATGTGGTATGATAAAGGATAATTTGTACTGCTACCTGGAAAGCAAGAGGAGGTCTTAAGAGATGTAATATGGCCAATGAATTGTCTGATTTTCCCAGGTATTTAGGTGACTTAAAGTAGGACTTCTTGAAGTGTGGTCCATGGATAACCTGCATCATAATCACCTGGAGTTTTTGTTAAAATATCCTAGGGCCCCATACCAGGTTCCCTGAATCAGACACTGTGGCACAGGCCCACAAATCTGCATTTCAAGTTCTTCAGGTGATTTTTGTATCTGCTAAAAATATCTAATACCCACAGATTTATCGAGAGAAAAAAGAAAAGAATATTTAAAATCAGGGGGTTGGAAAACAGGCAATGAGACATTCTAAATTATATCATAAAGCAAGGAGATGTACAAATCTAGTGATCTTTAGAAGAGAAAATATCATACTGATGGTTTAATAGGACTTCTCAAGATGATTTTGAAGAATCCTCAACATTGCATCTCCAGGAGGTGCAATCATAATCCCCAATAACAGTCTCTATAGGGAATGAACTAAAATGGCTGGCACTAACTTCCCCACCCCTAAGACCTTTCCATAGGTAGTCTACCGTGCATATCAGAGGTCCAGACTGGGCACAGTCCTGCAGAACACCTGGCTTTCCCTGATTACCAATACTTGTAATTTGCTTCTCTCTACTACTATTTGACTCTCCGTGCTAGCTCAGCCTTTCCCCACACTCTCTAGGATTAGATTTTGGGTGCTCCTACTGTAACCTGAATTTTTGCTTCTTTGGTGTCTTAGTTCCTATCTAGTGTCTAATACCCAGTTGCTCAATGAGCCTACATTTTGTTTTCCATTTCACTCTTAAGAAAGATCCCACCCTGAACTGCAGCCAATCTGCTGACTAATTTCTCTGAAAACAAAAGCCTGCTTGACCTGTTTAGTATACAATCTTTGATTGCCTGACATTTATCTGTCTGTCTGGATCGCATTTGCCACACCATGGTACTCTTGATGCTGACTGCTTTCCCAGATTATACCCCAATGTTGTTAAGCCTGTGGGATGCCATGCCTGGCCTCTCAGAAAAGATTTTGTTAAGAGCCTGCATTCACATTTGCAGGGAGTAACAATCTCTTGCCCTACCCTGTATACAAGTCTACTTCTGCATACCATCCCCTCTCTGTCTACACACTGGGTAATAGGAAACGGCCATACACAGACAGTTGCCAAGTTGTGGCCAAGAAATTCCATAGATGTCCCAGAGGACCAGTGAAAACCTAAACAGGCCATTCTTTGGAAAATTCTCACATCAGTAAGTTGCGTTAAGAACTTCTCAGGACTTCGATCTTCATAGGGAAGTTCTGGGTGAGTCCAAATTTAGCCTTTACTCTGAGTAAACTGCAATTCCCTCAGAAAGCCAGTAAGTGACTTTTTTTTTCCCTTTCTGTCCGTGATCTCTATGGAGCCCATAGACTTGGACCAGATGTTACTTGTTGGGAAGCTTAGCTGTGCTTTAAGAACTTGGGTAAAGATCACTCATTACAGTATGGGCTCACTTTATAAGGCACTTTTAGGCTGGCAACAATCCTTCTGAGCAATTTACCAACATTTCAATATTTTCTCTATGTCACTTCAGATAACATTGGTAAGGAATAGAAACATAACAGATGTTTCTGGTCCTTAGAGATCAGAATTTGGATGAAATACAGACTAACATATGAAGCTCTATTAAGCTGTCTAGAGTAGAGATTCTCCTATAAGATTATTCTTTTCATCCCTAATCCTCTCACCTCAATGCTCAAGACCTAAACAGGGTAAATCCTACACTTTGTCTCTCTAGCCTTGATGTTCCTCCAACTTTGAAGAAAAATAAGTAGAGTTTAGACTTTTGATAAGACTTTTAACCATTATTTCTATACTAGCATTTTCTACAGTAAAATAGGCAGCTAAAAACAATTGGTTTAAGTTAACGATTTATGTAGAAGGAAGGAATAGATGTTGGTCTACAAAATCAAGTGTATAAAATCTAACTTCCTTATCCTTTTATACTGTCAGGTGGCTGAAATGTAACCTTAGTTAATCCAGGGCTGCCACTTTCCTGGGAGCCATCTGATGTTGGGTACTTCTAGGATTCTATGTCTTGGATAGAGGAGAGTGGGAATCTGCTCTGTTATCATCATCCTTTGCACCACAGGCATCTCCAAGATGCTTTTTTTTTTCCTGGTTTGTTCCTGGCCTTCAGTCTACAAACCCTGGGACTGTCTTCCTTGCCCTATCCCCTGGCTCTTCCAAGTTTGACTCTCACTGCCTCTTCTCCTCTTCTCTTGGCTGCACTGAGGACATGGGATGAGCTGGGGTGGGGGGTGCTGTTTTGGACATGCCTGCCTACATACCCATTTTGAATATCCTGGTACGATGTAGAACAGCACTAAAAGAAGATTTGAGTTTTGTAGCCTCCAGGTCCTACATATAGGAAGTGATTCACGGATTCCTCTGCTCTTAGATTCCCCCAGGTTTCCAGTCTGTCCAAACTGTCCAGTCTGTCCAATCCAGTCCAAACTGGTCCAGGTTTCCAGTTCTGTCTTCCAGCCACCTAGTTCAGGCAGTGGGGCAGAGTGTGGCAAAACATGGAGCCCCTACTCTAGAATCCCACCATCCTTTAAGCGGGTAAAGTCCCTTTGCTTCCCTCTGATTCTTCTCTTTGGCTTCTTGCCATGAGAACCACTATCTGTTTTTAGGGATGGGATAAAGAGATCAGTTTTATTTTGCTGTTCTTTTTGTTGTTGTTGTTGTTATCATTTAAGGTTTGGATCCTGAGGATTTATGGAGCTAACTTTTTGAAACTCAAATATTGCTGCAAACAAAAATCTCCAAAGCACTCTTTTCCCCTAAATTATCCTTTCTGTGAAGCAATGTTTGTCATATAATGAATGAAATTTGAAAAAAAAAATGTAAGGGAACAGACCATGAGTGAATATCAAAATATTTCTTGAATTTCAGCACTCAGCCTAAGCCTCCATCACATAAAGGGACTGCTGAAACTCTGACAAATGGTGAAAAAGTAAGATACACAGAATTTAATAAACCACCTGAATGGTGAAATGAGTGAAGGTGGTTAAAAAAATAAACACCTGAATGACCACCTGCTTTATTACGAAATCTGAGTAAATATGAAATAAGATCTATGTAGAGCAAAAACCTGGAATATTTTACCCAGAGGGGAAAAGAAAGAAGTTCATTGCCGTTGCCTGTGTCCTTATACTTTCCATTCAACTAAACAGATGTCTGGTGTCATAACAGGCTGCCTAATCCTTTAACATATCTTTGTGTGAGAGTACCTCACACAGGATGTATGTCCCTTTGTAACAACAAGACTAGAGCCATATCAGGCCCCTAAATTTGTCATCTGGTGTCAGGCAATGCATTAAGTGCCAGTCATACAAATCTGTAAGATAAAGTCCCTGCCCTCCAGGAGCTTACAGTGCAGCTCAGCTAGGAAAGTGGACCAGTAAGTACAAAATTAAAATGCAAAGTGGTGAAAGCCATAGAAGTCAATGTTGGGAGGTAAGGGTAGGGATGGAGTCAGGGAAGCCATCTCAGAAGAGGTCATAATCTCGAGAAAGGCAAGGCTGAGGAACACTTTGGGCTGAAAGGCCACCATGAGTGGCAAATAATACAAAGGGGAGAACAGAAAAAGGCTGAGGTCAGGTATTTATATGAAAAAGTGGCAGATATGGTGACAAATCTGCATGGAGGGAGGAAAACATTCATTCACTCTTTAAAAATTTTTTTAATGTTCATTTATTTTTGAGAGAGAGAGACAGAGCATGAGTGGGAGAGAGGCATAGAGAGAAGTAGACACAGAATCTGAAGCAGATTCCAGGCTCTGAGCTATCAGCACAGAGCCCTAGGTGGAGCTCCAATTCACAAACTGCAAGATCATGAAGTTGGATGCTTAACTGATTGAGACACCCAGAAGCCCCAGGAAAACATTCATTCTTAAAAATGTAGTTATCGCAAGCCATTTCCCCACTCTGTGCATGCGTGTGTGTGTGTGTGTGTGTGTGTGTGTGTGTTCTTAAGAACATTACATATTATATAACTGCCACAACATAATACTGATATTTTTCTGAAATGTATCAATATATCTCCAACACAGAGATTTACTTTACTTCAGAGAAAACTGGTGCACTGGGGGTTGCACTTCTGGGAGGATTCATAAATATTTAATTATTTCATTCGTGAAGGCTGTCAGTAATTCCCATTTCAAGAGCTGAGGAAGTTTAAAATCAAGTAAACAGCATTTGGAAGGCTTTCTCCACCAAAAAGCAGCTCCTATGAATGAAAAAGAGGGTGGATCTCTGCTTTCCACACTGGAATCCAGCTATTCCTGCTGACACTGGGAAGTGAAGGGAGAAGGAAAGAGAAGACTCAGATTTATTTCCATTGTGATTTTGAGACTATTTAATATTCCAAGAAGCTGCCAGTACAACAAGGTGCACACTCTTAGAGAGAAGAAACACCCTCTAGACTTGCCCTATGATCATGGATAAGGCTCTTCACCTAGTTTGGCCTGCTTTGGTTAGGTGAAATGTATGAGGGCTTAATTACAAGATCCAAGACCCCATCCAACTTCCATACTATATGACTTAGGCAACTTCCATTCATAAGTAATTAATGAGTAGATTAAGGAAATGAAATAAACCACAGAAGCTTTGATGCTAAAAATGAGCCAAAGTCGTCTGAGAAACAACTTAGTCTCTGGGGGGAAAGGGCTAGAGAAGACACTAGCAATAGCTTTCAAAAAATTGGTACTGCATACAAGGGCAAATGGTCAGGATATCTACCCAAAGTAGAGGCCATGTGTCGATTTGGAAAAACAAAATCAATCCATTACTCTAGGATAAAATTATAGCGAAATAATATTCCTGGAATGCGTCTGAAACCCCTTAGTCATTACTCTGGAGTATTTCCACTTAAATTTGACTATGTCATTGCATGGATTATTAAATTCACAGAAAGAGAAGCAGTCTAAAAATGAGGCAGAGAGCCTGTTGTCAAAAATCTGGGATAGATTCCTGGCTTCTCCACTTGTTTTGTGACTATAAGGTTGAGTCATAAAGGGTAAACAAAGAAAGTCACACAGAAACATTGAATAAAGAAAAATGTTCATTTGTGGCATATAGTTTGTAGTTATATAAAAAAAAAAGAAGAAAAAGAAAAAAGACAATTTCTTTTCCTTTGATTGCTCCTCTTAAAAGAAAAGAATGAGCCAGAAGATGCCATTGTCTCAAAATAAAATAAAACACCCACTTAACTTTTGTTTTACATCATTTGCAATTGGGCTAAGGTCTGGGTTTAGCTTTAGAGTAGATTTCTTGAAAAAAAAAGAAACAAATTGAACTCATTAAGAATAAACCAGTCTCTTTCACTGGATTGCATTTTTAAAGAATGTTTAGTATAAATCCGATAAAATGTACTCTATTGGCTACTGGATGAAGGAATGCATGGGGCATGCACAGAGCACTATAGCCCTTGCATATATGGGTTTGATACACACTACCTATTATTGGTACACTTATTATGCTTATTTTATGTGAGAAAATGGAGGCTTAGAAATGGTAAGTAGTTTGCATAGGATGATACATGTAAAATGTGCCAGAACTGAGCCTCAGGTCCTGTAAATAAATTCCACAGTTCCTGCTTTTAACTATCTATTAAGGATTCACTGAAAATTTGGGGGGAAATATGCTATATATACTATATATAATATATATATTATGTAATATATAGTATATGCTATACTATATATACTATTTACTATGTATACTATATATTATATATAGTATATACTATACTATATATACTATTTACTATATATACTATATATATTATATATATACTATATATATAGTATATATATACTGTATATATTCTATACTGTATATGGCATATATAATATATGTATATATTATATATACTATATGTATACTATATATATTTATTTATTTATTTATTTATTTATTTATTTAAATTGTAGATCTCTGGAGTGGCAATGCATTGGAGAGAGGGAGACCAGTAAGGAGACAGTGGGTTAAGAAGAGATAATTCAATTCTAAGCAAGGCAGTGGTCAGGGGAATGAAAAAGAATACAAAGAATGCAGTTTTTAAAATTCTATATTAACTGTCACTTGGTTGCATAGGAAGTGAGGAAGGAGATAAAGGATGAAGGGCTGGTTGGAATAAGGGAATGATATGGATTTTGCAGTACTAGAATACCTGAAACAGCCTTGTATGGGGAGCTCTGACTAGCAGGGCAACCACAGAAGGTTGTGCAGTCAAGCTGGGACCGAAGCATAGCCCACTTCCCTGCCAAGGAGAAAATCCTAATACGAGTGTTGCGCATAAAGAGAAAGGAAACTTGTATTTATAACTTGTACTAACTGTGGGTTACAAGAGGTCTTGCCGACCAGATCTCTAGATTGGGCTTTAAGTCAAAGCCATGGGACTGGATGAGGAAGAAAGTATACAGTGGTGGTAAATCAAACAAACATAGACACCCAGAGGAAGAAGGTAGGAAAAAAGACAGGAGCCCTCTAAAGAAAGTGAAGAAAGAAGGGTGCAAACATAGGCTAGTACAAGATTCCTAACATTAAAAGATAGAAATATTTCAAGAAGAGCATGGCAGTAAACATTATCAATGGCAGAAAAAGCAGAGGTGAGCAATGGATGAAAAGCTCTGGATTTAGCAGTTAATTTAGCCATCATTAGCAACCTCTGAGAGGTAATCTGAGTATTGTGGTAGAAATAAATGCCGAACTTCAAAGAGTTTTATAGTCAGAGGGAGGTCGGAAAGCAAAAGCAAAAACAGAAGAAAAAAAAAACAAATTTTTCTTGGCATCAGGAAGAGAGAGGTTGGTTGAGAAAGTAGAGTGTTTGTTTGTTTGTTTAGTGTAGCAGAGGCCTGAACACTGGTTGTGCACAGAGAAAAAACAAAGGTGCAAGTAAAAGGACATAATTTATGAAGCAAATTCCAGTTTCATCTTTATAAATATTTTGTTTAAAAGTTCCATAAACACTAGTGGCCCAGGAAATGCTTTAGCAAATACTCATTAACAAAGTGACAGCTATTTAAAAATGTTCCCATAGCTATTATATGTTTATCACCCCTTGTGTAATAAAGACTTCTGGCATGGAATCTTGAGTTCTTTCTTTAGTATGAGAACCCTTCTGTTCCCTGGGGATTTTCAGAGAATAGGGTACATGGCTGACCTCTTACTCAGACAGAAGGAAATTATGCTTCTACCTCTTGCCCCAGATTAAATTTATCATCCAGTCATTACTTCTGGATGAATATAGAAGTTAAACTAAAAGTTGGAAGCCTTGGTTCTAGATGAATAATTTTTCTGGACTTAGTTCCCCTATGCTGCAAAAAAAGGGATTTAGACTTACAAATTTCTAAGCCATTACAATTCTAAATTAATCCAATGAGAAAAAAATATCACATGTAACTGAATGCTTATCCTTATTTTATGTATGACAGAACACACTGAAACAATGTAGGCCCCCGACAGTGGGGGACGTATTCTGTTACTTTTGATATTGCCATAGAATAGAATAGAATATTATGCAGCTGTATATTATTTTTTCCCAAAGTGTTCTAATATAGAAAAGAGTTGCCAATAAAATGTTAAATGAAAAAAGGTGGAATCCAAATTTGCAGTATCAAGCAATTTTGTAAAAGTAAAACAAAACAAAACATTGACACTATATTGTATGTGCACAGATACAGAAAGAAACCTAATAGCAATGAATCCCCTAGAGAGTGGAATTGGTGATAATAATTTAGTTCTCCTTTTATATTGTCACTGTCTTCCTAATCATTATAATTGTTAACTTTCTTGTGATTTATGGGGGGCATTTTATACCCCGGGTTTGCAGGAAAGTTGTTTTCCTTTCCATTGTATTCAGATCTACTTATAACATCTTCAGGCATGGAGATGGAGAACACATAGATGCTATCGTCCTTCTGGACTCGCACCGTGCCACGGAGAAAGGCCACAGAACATACCTTTGGAATTAAATGCATTCAGAAGCAAGCAGGTTGGAGAGAGAAGGTAAATCAAAATGAAAATTGCTCCCTTGAAATACTATTATTATTTTTGTTAATTTGGAAACATACCCCTGTTTACCGAGAGCTCTATAACTTACATAATCTTTAAAAACTAATTTTTAAAATTTTAAGATCACCAAAATAACATTTGGCCTGAAAAACTGTCTTAGACTCAGTCCACATTTATTTTTTCTTCTAATATCCTGCTGTGTTTCCCAATAATAATAAATCAAATAATGTTAATAAAATAAATAATAGCAGCCTCTGCTTGTAGCAAGTGTACTATAAATTCCACAATACTTTCAGTCAAATAAACAAAGGATAGAGGAAAAGGGCTGATATTTTCATGTCTTCAAACTGCCTTTTTTTTTTTTTTTTTTTTAGATTTCATGCATTTATTTTTGAGACAGGGAGAGAGAGAGAGAGGGAGAGAGAGAATCTCAACCAGACTTCATGCTAAGAGCAGGGAATGGAGCTTGATTCCATGAACTGTAAGATCATGACCTGAGCTAAAATTAAGAGACAGGGGCTCAACAGATTGAGCCACCCAGGCACCCCCAAGTTTGCTTTTTAAATTATTATCGACTATAGGCATCTGATGCTTTTCTTTATAGCAATTCAGAGTTCTAAATTGCTGTTTGCTAATAGCAATTTCACAATTTATTAATGGCATCACTTAAAGAAGTTTTTATGTTTTAGTATAACCAAATAATAAACTGAATAACAAATACTCCAATAATAAAACATGAAGTAAAACATGGGGCTCCCGGGTGGCTCATTAGGTTTGGTGTCGGAATTCAGCTCAGGTCATGATCTCACAGTCTGTGAATTCAGGCCCTGTGTTGGGCTCTGTGCTGACAGCTCAGAGCCTGGAGCCTGCTTTAGATTCTGTGTCTCTCTCACTCTCTGCCTCTCTCCCACTCACACTGTCTCTCTCCCTCTCTCAAAAATAAATAAACATTAAAAAATTTTTTAAAAAGAAATGAAGTAAAACATGATGGTTTTAGTATTATTTTTTGTTCAGGCCCTTTCAATTTAGGAATTGGAATTTATATTCATTCAACAAACATTTATTGCGTGATTAAAGTGAACGAAAAGAATCTTGGTCTTTGACCACATCACTTCCTAAATTGTCCAGAAGTACCAACTTAGTACATGAAGCAAAGGCCAATGTATAAGAACATACCTGGGTCAGTTTGAGCATCTTTTCTGAGGGATTAAAATTGAAAATGAGCTAAATTTTGATTTTTATGAGAAGGGAGCAGTCATCTCTTTCTCTCTTCAACAACTAAGGAATTACTGATAGCTTCTGTCCCCTGTCCACCACATACAGCATTGGACCTGACACCTCCTTGCAACACATGCACTCACTCACCGAATTCTAGTTTAGGAGGGTCTGTGTTCTGAGGCTTCTGGAGCAGTCTCACAAGGCTGTGTCAAGAGAGACCCTTCTAAAACATCATCGGTGAACATGAACAGGTGTTGACTTACTTCAGGGACTTCTTCTTTTTCTAGTTTTAAACAGCACTTTTTAGATGGAAATCTTCATAAGTGTACACTCAAAAAGGTGCTGAGTTTTCAGTAGTTTTAAGTTGTGACAGTACAGTTCTCACTATAAAATACATATCCCTTCATACGGCTGGTTTCCTAATTAGGTGAGCATGTGAAAATTTAATTTTTATTAGGCTGGAAGCCTTAATCAAGTAAAAACTAAAATCTTCATTGTATCGACGTCAAATAGCATATTTTCAACTTTAAAGAGTTATGTTTCAATTGGAATAACATTTTATTTCACAAGAACCCATACCATTGCTCTGTGCTGACAGCTCAGAGCCTGCTTGGGATTCTCTCCCTTCTCTCTTTCCACACCTCCACCTCCTCCCTGCCCCCCACAATGAATAAATAAATATTAAAAGAAAAATAACTCATGCCATTTAACTGAAGGAATGAAGAAGCAAAAAAAAAAAAAAAAAAAAGCAAAATCTCTAGCTTTTAGGCAATGATTCTAAATTTATGTGGACCCTAAATTCACTGTTGTAGACAAAAGGCAGTCCCTTAATTCATTGTTTCAAACAGAAAGAGTCTGTCATATACAGCACAAAATACTTTAATACCCAGTAACAATTTTTACACTGACTATATGAAACTTGTATTTTAAAAAGAATTTAAGCAAAGGGGCACCTGGGTGTCTTAGTCGGTTGAGCCTCTGACTTTGGCTCAGGTCATGATCTCACTGTTTGTGGGTTCAAGCCCCTCATTGGGCTCACTGCTGTCTGTGTGGAGCCTACTTTGGATCCTCTGTCCCCCCCCTCTCTGGCCCTCAGCTGTTCATGCTCTCTCTCAAAAACAAACATTAAAAATATACATATTCATTAAAAAAAAAAAGAAAAAAAGAGCTTGAGCAAAAAAGGCCTGTAACACAAAAGGCCTCACACATAATTCTAAATAAGCTATATAGTCAAGCCATTAGCAATGGACTCTAATTAAAGTTGGAATTTAGAATTGCTCTGGACTCAGTTTATAGCTTCATGTATCTCTCTAATATGCCCAGTTTAATTTTTGTCATGGGTAGAGTGGGATTAATTATCAAGATCACTGAGAAACCAGTGATTGATTTTGCATTGCAACGCACAACATAAAAAAAAAATATTGAAAGACAGGAAATGGTATATTCTGCTACTAAATTCAATGCTTTATCATATTTTCAACTTAAAAGAAGTTGTAACTAAGTAAGGATATGGTTAAAGAAATCAAGGCATTATCGAAACAGTTGCAAAAGATGTATTTTTTCCTTAAAGCATAATGACACAGAACTGCATAGAC
The DNA here is from genome assembly GCF_023721935.1 of Panthera uncia. NCBI lineage: Eukaryota > Metazoa > Chordata > Mammalia > Carnivora > Felidae > Panthera > Panthera uncia. The sequence continues at coordinate 69,113,954 of NC_064811.1, read as the reverse complement.
TAGATGAGAAATATTTTTCCTTTTCCCTAACTCTTTCCTACAAAGAATTATTATGCTATTTCCCAGCCACACATGCGTATGAATAGCAAATGTGTAAATGGAACTAAAATAAAATACTTAGTATTTGATTGATATTAAGTCTGCCCCATGAGATTTGGTTAGTCACTGATTCCTTGACACATACCTCCAGTAACTTTATAAAGAGGAGAACAGACAACACTTTCTGTATCTGATGCAGTAACGCCTTACTTATCCCAGAGCCACTTCCATGGCAACTTCTACTACAGAACACAACTAAGGACTTGGACTCAAACCAAAAGTCTCCTGAGCACCTAAAATAGATGTCACCGTGTCTATGCGCTTTGGTCTGTGCACTTTCCTCATAAGAGAATCTCTTGAGCCCTCGGATAAAGTTCTTGCTTCTCATTCCTTCCATGATTTTTTTATAAACTGTTTTTTCTGGTTTTCTTATGCATAGCACAAAAGAAATAATAATTATAAAGATGTGGATAAGGTTGCAGGGAGTTGTTAGAAGAATGCAAACTGTCCACACCCATAAGAAGTCACATTTCCATATGGATGCTGGTCACAGGAGGAAAAAATGTCCTATAAAAATAACACAATTAAAATAAAGCATAGTGATTATGTGACCTTTTGACAAAAGGAGTAAAAGCCGTGCATACCACAGAATAGGCCCCCAATGCATCATTACATTTAGAAAAATTCTACAATGTGTATCCATGATGAAAAGGTTGGGCAATTCAGAAAACGTTAAATTGAATTTAGTTCCCTCCAGAGAGATATCAAAATATATACTGGACCTCAGAAAGTTAACTATCCAAAAATGGCTAAATTCTTTCTAAAACCTCTGCAGTTTTCAGTGGCAAACTTGCAAGCTTTACTTTTTGGAAAGTTGACAAATGTAGAACCCCTTAATTGTCTCATGACTTGTTTATTGGCCAGCAGCAAATATTATATATTAACTAGCCAGGCCTCCGGAGAAAGAGTGACATTTCAGATGACAATGGTTCCTTTCTGTCTACTCCATGGCCACTTTGGGCTCTTCCCCTTCTGCTCTGAGAGCCTCCATAGCTCAGTGATTTGAGATACTGGAAATATTGTCACTTTAAGATGGATGAACTTAACAAAGATAAACCTCATTAAAAAAAAAAAAAAAAGAAGCCTTGCCAGAATTTTTAAAAATAAATGGAAGTGAAGGGAAGGAAGGGTTAAAATGAACAATTAAACATAGAAGTAATTTTTTTTAATGTTTATTTATTTTTGAGAGGGAGACACAGAGCTCAAGGGGGGAGGGGCAGAGAGCGAGGGAGACACAGAATCTGAAGCAGAGTCCAGGTCTGAGCTGTCAGCATAGAGCCTGTGGTGGGGCTCGAACCCACGAATCATGAGATCATGACCTGAGCCAAAGCTGGAAGCTCAACGGACTGAGCCACCCAGGCCCCCCAAATATACAAGTAGGTTAAAGGTAAAACCCTAATTCAAAATTGTGTGTTTCGCAGGTCAGATCCACCAAGCTGTAATGAGGTCAGTGAGCCTTAACCAAGTCAGTTCAAGTGCCTGGAGCTGCTCTGACTTGGCTGTATGCTGTTTCTATACTTGAAGTCGAAGATGAATTAACCTGTCCCTCCCCTTCAATCAAGAGCATTCTGTACATTCCGTAATCTGAAAGCCTATCTTTTTTTTTTTTAATCTGACATGAATAACAAAACATAAAACCACACATGACAAGATGCAACAAAGGACAAAGCTAAACTAAGCTTCAAAATAAAATAACAACAACAATCATTAGGTTCCTGAAAACAAAACAAAACCAAATCCTAGTAGCTTCAAATATCAACAGCCACAAAACAATACAGCCAAGAAACTAAAGTATTTTAAAGTGTGTGTTTTCTCTCAGAATAGAGGCGAGGTGGGGGGAAAAGTCAAATGACCACACAATACTTGTGCCCGAAACAAATAAACCCTGAAGGAGATTTCAATGAGTAAAAAACAGTACCTTATAAGTAACTGGTCTTGTCTACTCACAGCTGTTTCCAGTGCCGACTCTTGTTTAACTGTCTACTGCGTTCAGTTTAAAGTTAATTCTGTTGGCAAAAAAGTACAGAGCTTGTCTGGAAAATGCTGTTTGGACATAAACCATTCCTTTCAAAGCTGTAGTAGCTATATTTAAGTTTTCTTGTAGAGGGGGATATAAACCTTTCCTGTAGCTGATTTTCTTCCTCCTCCCGCCCATCAGACTTAGTCAGTGTCCTCCTATCCCATATATTGAAGAAAGAGAGGGGAGGAAAAAAAAAAAAAAAAAAAAAAGACCGGGAAATATACCTTAAATAATGTAGTAGTTGAGCATTTGGAAAAAGACAAAAAAAAAAAAAAAAAAAGGAGAATTAAGAACCATAGAAAGCACACAAGGATCTTAAATATAATTTAGCCCAATGCCCTCATTTTATAGATGAGGAAACTGATACCCAGAGAAAATATGATTTCTATCAGGTCATTCACGTAGCTAACTAATGCCACAGCTAAGAATAGTTACCAGGTTTCCTAACCCCAATTCAATGCTCTTTCTACTACTCTAGTGTACCTGAAGGGAAATGGTTTACCTTTTTCCTGTGTATCCTTGGATAATACCCACATGAGTTGGCAGGGAACAATAACACAATTACAATGTGACAACCATCTGTTCTCAGAGAAAACATTTTACTCCACTTTAAAATCCTTAATACTGAAAGTTTCTCCTCAATGCCCAGTTTCTTTCTATACTTAGAAAATAATCTTATCCTTTGTTGATTTTTTAAATAATATTTTTATGTTTCAGGAATTGCCAGTTTTCAAGGGATATTAACATCCCTTAGTCCTTATAGAGGACTGTAAAGGCTGGTGCTGTGACAGGTGTTACTCTTTAATATTTCTATCCAGTATCAGGGATATTGAACTAGAAACACATTACTATTACCACAGATCCTATTTCCAACTTGTCAACATTTTTTTTTTTTTACCATACATACAAGTTTATTCTTGTTATTACTGGTTATATATTTTGTTAAATAAAAGAGAAGCAGCATAATAATTTTTATTTGGTGTGTTTCAAGTAACATTCCTTTCTTATATATAAAGAAATTATTTTTCTCTAATTGAAGAATGATATTCTTATTATCATAATTTTTAAAAATTTTTCTTTCTAAAATGTATTAATTCATTCATTCATTCACTTATTTAACAAATACTAATTGAACATTTATAAACCTACCTCATCCTTCTCTTAAAGAATATAGTAACTGACAAGAAATAACTTTAAAAAAATGTTTATTTATTTTTGAGAGAGGGAGACACAGAGTGCAAGCAGGGGAGGGGCCAAGAGAGAGAGAGAGACATGGAATCTGAAGCAGGCTCTAGGCTCTGAGCTGTCAGCACAGAGCCCTCTGTGGCACTCCAATCCACAAACTGTGAGATCATGACCTGAGCTGAAGTCGGATGCTTAACCAACTGAGCCATCCAGGCGCCCCAACAAGCAATAACTTTTTTAGATAAGTGCCTAATTGTCAAAAAAAAATGAGAGTTTAGTTACGAAGTAAGGCCAATTTTCTGTAACAACCTTTTCATCCATTCTCACATCATAAGCATGTGCCCAAAGTTTATTTACATTCTCTCCATTGAGTTGCCCACTCTCAACAGCATCCGTCTTAGGGTCAGATAAGTCAAAATATGAAATGACCCAGATTGAAATTTCTCTGGTTACTATTAATCTTTGTATTTGATCTGACTCCTTAAAATGCTAAAAGCAAATCTACATTACATGCTACAATTTAAAGACACAATTAGCAAATGCTCAGACCATTCAAAATCCATTTTCAAATTGAGATGCATTGTTCTTTAGTTCAGAAATTCACTTTGGTTTTAATATTTCCCATCTACTTTTAAAATGATATTGTACCTACTCTTGCCCTGGTCTTTAGAAGAAAATAGTGTAATTGTGACTAAAGAATTAGAAAAGGATATTTTTAAAAATACAGTTTGGTTTTTGAAACATATTTTCCAAAATGTTGAGTAATTAATAGGTACTGTATCAATTTTCCAACCATGATAAGTAAGCAACTGATTCAAAACACATAAACGTTGGGAAGGTAATCTGGTAAACCATACTTTGTACTTTTTGACACAATGGCAGTATCCTATTTTCCTTCCATTCTCAGTTAATTTGGTCTAGCAGAGCTCTGTGTAAATGTAAATCCCAAAGACATTAACATCTACATTTATATACAACACTAATATGTCAAATATGGTTAGAGTCTGACACTAATACATATTACTTGGGTTTATTAAAATAATTCCCTAATTTTCTTTTACTTCTTAAACTTGACTTTTAATTTGAACATTTTGCCCTTTGTCTGTTAGAAGGAAAGGAAGGAAATCTGAGTAATCCCCAAAAGAGAGGGAGGCTGCGAGGGGAGACACAGAGAATTAGATGCAATGAGTCAGGGTGATTCAAGGTTGTTGACTGCACTCAGGAAGGAAGGTGTAAAGAGAAGTCACATACAAGCAGGTTGTTTGGAACAGAAGTGGGCTGAGCCACAGACAATAGATTATAGGTATTAAATGTAAGAACCAAAGTCTCTCAAAATAGGTTGAGCAAAGAGGGAACTAGCAATTTGGGTGACCAGTGCCAGCAACAGGAAATTGGTCCTCGAACCGACTTTGTAATTCATGACATGGTTTGTTTCTACCCATTGGAAGGGAAGCATGTGCTGTCAATATGTGAATTCGACACAATCTAAAATAACATGGTGACATAAAACCATTTAAAAAAAAATTGTCCCTCTATATTTAGGTCCCTTGGACATACTCCAGGTTGCCCTACTCTGGGCATGCTCTGGACTTTAGAATCCTAGCATTGTTTAGTGGGGACTAGTTATTGTGTTATGGGGCCTGGATATGTGGAGTTGAATTTCAATGATGGAAGAAGTACTTAAGACAGAGGTGAACCTCAGGGCAGACTATATTAACACAGGCAAGGCAGTTGGAATTCACTAACTCTTGATCTCTCAGTTTCAGGTTTACAGTAATACTAGAGGAAGCCTTTTACTAAGGAATCCCAGAGACCTCTTTCGTGGTAGCAGTGCAGGGAAGTGACTGCATGAACAGCTACTAGATTATAATGTTCTATGCTTGGGAGGAGATATCGTACATGGATGTTTTTAATAGTCCCAGGGAACCATGCACATAAAAAATCTCCAGCATCAACTTTCTTCAGTTCAAGCTCATGCTCATTTTGTTGCCCTTCTCCTCTCAAAATCCATTCTCCTCACAGCAGCCAGGGTAATTACTCCCCCCCCCCCCCCCCGGTATACCATCTGATGGTTTCCATAATTCCTCTGCTTCACACCTTCCAGTGGTTTCCCATTATCTCATTTCATGCCCTCTAATAGTTTCCAATCATTCCCCTGCTTCATCCCTGCAATGGTTTTCCATTGCCCACGGTGTGAATTCAAATGCCTAACGATGACTTCTTAAGTCTCACATAATTTCACTCCTGTTTATCTTTCCTACTGTTTTCCTAACCTGCTGTTCCATCTGTCTAGAATGTTTTCTCCTCATAACTTCGCAGGACTACCAGTTTATCAGAACTCAAGACTCATCTCAAATGCTACCTTCCCGGAAAAAAGATTTCCTGACCACTCTAGTTAATTACCCTCCTCCCCATCTTACATCCACACACTCTCTACCCCATTTTTCTATTTAATTTTTCTTCACAGCACTTGCCACTATCTGAAATTATCAAAGGTTTTTTTTCTTTTTAATTTCTTCAACCATTTAAATATATTTACTGTATCTCCTCTAGAATGAGCTTTCTAAAATCAGAAATATGTTGGAAGTTATAAATAAGATCAGAAACATAATATTTAGGCTTTTAAAACCACATCATCCCCAGTATTCAGAACAGTGTCTACTATAGAATACGTATTGACCAATATTTCTTGAATGAATGAATTATATTTGTTGCCTGGGTTACTACTCTTCAGTCAACAAAAATCTAACGTATGTCCATAAGCATGAAGGCAAAGACTAATCTACTTCTACAATTGACATAACTCTGCGAGTTCCCTGTGGCTCAGCAGCTAGGCATCACAGGACATAAGGAAAGGGCCCCTCTGGTGGGCTCTAGGAAGCTGTATCAATACAAGGTGCCTCTAAGCCCTTGAAGTTTGTTAACACAAGGGCCAGAGTTATACCCTTGAGCTGCTAGAAGGTCCTAAGAGCTTCCGGACATCTCCTTCATTTCCTGAACTTGGTCATCGTTGCCCTTATTGAAATAGCAGATATCCTAAAGCCAATTTTATCCTTTCCAGGTGGTTTCAAGAAACTGCTCCCAGCTGCCAACTCTTCAGAAGCAGAAGCTAAATCCTTGCATTCACAGCATATGTTTTCTAAATGAAAAAAAAAAAAAAAAGGGACAGACTAAATAATTTTAGAGAAGTGAGCTCACAGATAATTTAATCTTCCATTTCACTTCTCTTCCACACTGATTCAGAGCTCTCCAGCGAGCTGTAAATTAGATTTCCTCTCCTGTCTCATGTCCTACTGCTTCCTAATTACCTGTTCTAGTGAGTCAGCCTCTCTGGATCCTGTGGCTCAGACACACACTGTGGCTTAGCAAACTTTGGGTCCAGCCACATCAGAAAGGTGGCTGTGTGATGACAGGCAAAGAGAGGTGATTCTTTGGAAGAAAATGACTTTTCCCAGACACACTGCAGCTGTCCTCCCAAAACACCAAGGTAGAAAAAAATTTCTTGCCTGAACACTGTTACAGCTCGATAGCAAACAACATCATTTAAAATCATTGTTGAAAAAAGTGCCCTTTTCCTCCAGTGCACGTTGCATATTAATCTAAGTACCTAGGTGGCATTTATTTAGTCAGTGAATCAAAGCTACAAATATTTAATGATTGTGTTCTATGGACAAGGTTCCGTGCTAGGTAATGAAGTTTGTATAATTATTCTTTTGTGATATTATGGGATAATATTTCTTTATCTAGAATACAAATTTCTCCAGGATAATAAGCTAACATTTCTTCTTTCCTCCACTCTTTTCTTCCTTTGTTTCCTTCCTTCAATCTATTGAAAGCCATATTTACTGAGTCCATATAGTGTGCTGTGTTTGGATATAAAGGAAAAGACAAAATCCTATGTCAGGAAGCTTACCCTCTGGAGGTGAGAGAAGTTTGCAGACTACTGGAGAGATCAGCATAACATTATAGGACAGCACATTAAAGCAGCATGGAATCAAGATGGGAAGTGGGCAAAGAAGGCTTTTTTTGAGAAGATGAAACCAGGGCACATTCTGAATGCAGGAGAGGAGAGGATTAACATTCCAGGCAGGAGATAGGGCACACTTGGGTCACTTTAAGTATTTCTGTAGAGCTGGAATGCAGAATGAAAGACATAAACTAATAGATGAAATATGCAGAAGGAAATATAGCAAAAGCCAGGGTCAAAAATTTGGTTTTTATCCTGAAGGCAATGGATAGCTACTGAAAATTTTTAAACAGGGGATACTTTGTTTTAAGAATGCTAAGTGGAGAAAGAATTTAGGAACAGGTGGTCTGAAGGACTACTTAACAGGTTGTTTCTTTATTCAAGTAAGACATTGTGATGGTCTAAAACTAGGAAGTAGGTACAGAGAGACACCAAAGAGAGGCATCAAAAGATATTTACATTTTCCCACAGGTAGGAAGATGTGAGAAAGCTGAAATCATTTCCAAAACGTCTGTAAAATCATTACAGAAAACATATCCAGTATTAGGACTGCATGAAGATGTAGTAAGTTCGCATTATTTAAGTAAATTCTTTCCATTTACAGTTGAGGAAATGGAAGCATAATACTAGAAAGAATGATAGCAACATTTGAGCTCATGTCCATTTGACTATAAAACCCATATTCTCCCTCTACACTAAATTGCCTGGCCCTTTGAGGGAACCATAAATTTTAGACATCTTCTTAAATTTAGACTTAAAGAAGTTGTTTGGAATATAATTTGGGAGTATCTTAAGAGATTCCGTAGGCAAGACTGTTTAGGTTTTCCAGGCATAAGTGTGTTCCAATTTGAGATCCAACACACAAACAATTTGTGTTGTTCCTATGGAACAACCCATTTAGCTACCCTGCAAAGCACAAATCCTTCATCAAATTCTTCTTGATAATCTAATTTTCTGTAAGCCTGGAAGATTTATTCACACTCTGTACTAGGACAGACAGTTGAAACCAAAATGAAAGTGGATTTGTCAGATACTCTTGTTCAATCAAGTCAAATGTTAAGTCTTGAGTAGAATGGTGTTTGAAAGATAAATCAGTTACAATGAATCTAGGAAGGCAAAAGGCACAACTCTTAAGACAATGAAAACAGGAAGGGGCAGACATAGCTCAAACAGGTGAAAATGCTGAGATTTGCCTTAAAGCTGGTGTAGGAAAGCTCCTTCCCTAGCATATTTTACACCCACTAGGGGTAGGATAACCATATCCAAATCTTGACTCTGAGAGTAAAAGGATACAGTTAATAATTACGATGCACTAGTAGATAAATAAAAGCCGAGAAATTTTATAGGCAAATGGATATACACCACCCTACCTAGTGGTTGGCATTAAACCTGACCTTCAGGATGACAGTATCAAGAATGAGGTCATAGGTTTTAGAGTAACTGGCCCCTCAAGTGAGGCAAGACAAGAAAAGTCAAGAATTCTTACACAACCCGGACAAGGTTTTCAACAGATATACAAAGGCCAGATCAACTGAACCATTTGAGATATATTAATTAATTTAGTTCCATAGTTTGATAGAAAATGATATATAAAAATGAAAAAATGACACTTCATTATAAAAAAGTCACAGATAACAGGTATACTGTGTTTAGTCTCCTGTGTAAGGTATCCACATAAATATTTTCCATAAAATCTCAATATGTTGGTATAGATGGGTGCTCTTAGATATTTTCATTATTTAAAAATAAGCACACACTTTATTTTTCAATGTATTAACCATCAGTGAGTTAATATTACTAAACACCAAACTGAGTCAAATCTTGATCCACTCTCTTGCTTCACTCCTGAATTCTTTTCAGAGTTGAGGAACTCCTTCCTTACATGGCAAACTTCCTTCTTAGGCTAGACAGAGGGAAAGATAGGCATAGCATGGGAAGTAAACATTCCCAGGGCAGACAGGAGATATCAGCCACAATTAATTAAGATTACAACCTTGGTTTTGTCACCAATAGCTGTATGATCTTGGACAAGACATTCAACTCCACTGGGGCTTGGCTTTCTCCTATATAAAATAGAGGATTTAGGAAGATTATCTTGGAGTTTCTTTGGGATATGAAATTCGACTGTTCCCTGAGATAATTATCTCCCATATGTTCGAAATGTGCTTAATATTTATTTATCTGTGAGGTTTGGGAAGATATATGTTGCATCAAAATAGCCAGTTATTAATGAAACAATTGTATTGGTAATAATAATAATTGTTTTTTTAAGACTCCAAAGTATATAAACATGGGCAGTGGGGAGACACTTGACTTTTTAGTGTATAATAGGAGGACTATTAAAATTTTCTTAGGAGAAAAGTCATCAGATATAAAATTCCAAGTCACATTATGCTTAGTAATTTTTAAATGTTAAGATTATTGGGGCTCCCCAAACACACAAGGATCAAGCTTTCTGAATTTATAGAAAAACAGATTTCTCCTAGAAGTATAAAGTGGCTTTTCTGCACTGTCATTTTTCACAAGGAAAGAATGAATCCATATTTACTGGACAAGACTGTTGGAAATGAATAGACGAGGCACCTCCTTGGTCTGTAATCTTTGACAAGTTCTTATATACACAAGCGTGGTTCAGAAAATAATGAAAACAAATGGCCCATCAATCCTCTGCCGTTGGACCTCAAACTTTAACCAAGTAAAGGGAAGTCAGACTTTTCCTCATATTACTTTATTTTTCAATGCAGAAGTAATATTCTTCTTTATATAAAAAAACTCATATACTATAAAGAAGTATATGATGTAAAATTTAAGATTCCCACCCTCTTAATCATCTCCAATACTATTCTTAAGGATTAACCACTACCAACAATTCACTCTGCATCTGTCCAGATCATCTCTCTCTCCACATACATGTATATTTGCACACATACATATGCATGTCTATCCACAAATTTGGTCTTGAAAACATTGTCTTCCTTTACTCCAATATTTGGCACAGTTATTAAATTTGTTAATCTTTAGGCACAAGCAAACAAGCATAATAATAAATGTGCCTTCTTTCCCATCATAAAATCTCTCTCTTCCATCCTTAAACCCTTGGACTTATCTGTACAATTTATCGAGTGGCTAAGAGAAAAGTGCAACGATATCATACTGGAAGTCAAGACACTTAGCAAGATGAGTACCTAACAAATGCTTACTGATTTGAATATATGGATGAATCACACCAAAGACTGTAATCTCATCAGTGTGGCAGAAGCTACCAGGAAATAATCACCTGTGAATTGACATTCCTAGTATCCATTCCTCTTTGTATCAAGTGTCAAGAATTGCTTCTCTGAATGTCTTTTAGTCATTGCTTTTGTGGGAGTATGTGTCTGTTTCCAACCTGAGTACTGTATTTTTCATTATCATTATATGACCACTAAGCCAAAAAAGTCTGACTTGGATAGACCCCCCCCCCCCGCTTCATCATAAACTGGATTCTTCAGCATCTCCATCATTTTAATTAACACTTTATTGGGTCTACTAACATCGGTTTTCTTGTTGAATGTACACTATCTGAGATAAAGAAATGCCAGTGCATTTTTCATAGCCCTTCTCGAAACACACACACACACAAACAAATAAACAAACAAACAAAACAAACAACCCCACTACCCTAGCCAGGTATTGAACTGGGAAGATAATTACTGGCAGTTTTAGTTTATCCAGAAAAATCATTTTCTTTTTAGACATTTTAGTCAATATATTCTTTATGTTTTCTTCCTGGAAATTACATTGGATAGTTCCTTGGTCTTGCAATGAATTTCAACTATGATTTTTTTTCCTCACAAAGAATCTATCATCATCTATTTTAGTACTATCTTCCTATGAGAGAATGTGTATTTCAATCACAGGAAGAGGTGTCACTGGAATTTGTTGTGGAATGTTAGTGTTTCTACTCTTCAAACTTCATTTGTTATTGGCAAGTAGATGAAATTTAAAGCTATAGGAACAGATTAGACCACCAGAAAAGAGAGTGCAGTTAGAAAAGATGAATAAGGAATAGGATCTGTGTTCTCCAGTGAAATGTAAGGAAGAGGAGTAGTGTGTGTATAGATTATAAATATGGGAATGAAACATACATGCATTCGGATATGCTGTTCAGTGAACAACTTTGGAGATGCCTGTTTTCACTTGGATGGATGCAGTAACAGAAATAATTGTGTAAAGATGGAAGGGCTATAATAAAGGTATGAGTCATCATTACATTTTTGTAACTTTGTATTTTGGCATAATTTCAAATTTACAGAAAGATTATAAGAATACCACAAATAAAACCCATATACCCTCTACCTAGATTTACCAATTTCTACCTATTAATCTATGTATATGCATATTTTTTTTCTGAATCACTAAGGGTAAGTTGGAAACAATGTATACCTTTATCAGTACACAGTGTTTTCTTTCTTTCTTTCTTTCTTTCTTTCTTTAACTGTTTATTCATTCTTGAGAGATATAGAGAGATAGAGAGAGCCTGAATGGGGGAGGGGCAGAGAGAGAGACACACAAATAATTTGAAGCATGTTCCAAGCTCTGAGCTGTCAGCACAAAGCCCAACGCAAGGCTCAAACCCACAAACTGTGAGATCATGACCTGAGCCAAAGGCGGATGCTTAACTAACTGACTGAGCCACCCAGGTGTTCCCACACAGTGTTTACTTTTAAAAGCAAGAATATTTGCTTACACAGATTCAGTGTAATTCCCCAAATTATGAAACTTAACATTGATACAATATTAATTATCTAATCCACAGTTCATATTCCAATTTATAAATTATCTCTCTTACATCCTTTATAGCTATTATGTCTCCATTTCAGGATTCAATCCATAGTCACATATTGCATCAGTTTTCTATATTCTCTTTTAACCTGGAACATTTCCTCAATCTTTCTTTGTCTTTATTGATCTTGAAGTTTTTTAAGGATACAAGTAAATTATATTGAGACTGTCTCTCAGTTTGGATTTACCTAGTATTTCCTCACGACTAGATTTGAATTGCGGACTTTTAGCAGAAACTCCAAAGAGTAATGGCGTGTTCTTCTCACTTCATCATATCTGGAGGCATATGGTGTCAGACTGCCGTGATAATGATAAAGTTAACTTCGATCCATTTTCTTACCATACCAGTAATGTTAGCATCTAGTAGTGTTAGCATCCAGGGATGACTTTCCAACTCTTTAATTCCTTCTGTATTTATTAATTGGCATTCAATTGTAGGAAAGAGTTTTCTTATCACACCAACTTATTGATTCATTTAGATTAATATGTAATCTATGGATTTCATTTAATAGGTCAATTATTTTTTGCATACTTTCATACTCAAATTATTTTAAATTTGGTCAGTGAGAACCTTTCAGGATTTCTCCTCTGTCCTTTTGCTATGTCACTATTATTCTTTGAGCACTTCCTTATTTCTGGTACAACAAGATGTTTCAGGCTTAGCTATACTTTCCTTATCTCAGACTGAAATCAGTCTTTTCACCTTGATTTATTTTAATGGAGAATGGCATTTAGAAACCAAGTGCTGAACATTCATGACATTGCTTCCAGACCTTACCACGAAGGCCTAGGAAAAAAAATATTTTTAAATATATATGTACACACATACAGTGTATCTTTTTTTTAAATATATATTTCAAGTCTTTACAATGTGATTGAATTACCAGGTTAATAATTATGGGGGTTTATCATTTATGCTTCCTCCCATCTCCCCTCCTATTTTCTCTTACATTTTTATTATATATTAATATTCATAAGATAATAAGAAAAGTTATATCTGCTTTCTGTTCTACCCCTATCCTTACCAGACACTTAGTCTTATAGCTAAATTAATACAATGTCATTGTGAGGATTTTATCACACATTCCTATTCTTGAGTTTTTTATTTTCATTTTTTTTTTTTTTTTTGGTTTCAGTAAGTTCACATTTGAGTAATTTTTCCAAGATGGCATAGGTATCATATATATAATCCTCTTACTGCCTCTTGCCTGGATACATCTTTATCGGTGTCATTTTAGTATCCTCACAACTTCCAGTGTCTTCTGGCAGTCAAAATTGCTGTAAAAAGTCTGAGATAGGCCTGTTTTGTTTTGTTTTTCCCTTCTAGGTAACTTGATTTTATCATCTCCATGCCAGCAGAATTTTTTCTTTTTCCTTGATCCTGGATAACAAACATATGACCAGCTATCTTATCTTTTATGTCCATTTGATGTGCCCGTTTAATCTGCAGATTCAGGTATTCCTTTTAGTCTACTCTTTTTTCTTTCATTATGTTTTTAAGTATTTTTCCTTAGTTTATTTGTTGGTGTTTGCACTTCAGGGCTACCAATGATCTCCTTCTTATCTGACATCTTTTCACTAATTACTCTAATTGCGATCATGTGACATTTGGAGTCACATGCTACTCATATGGCAAGACATGGCTCATTTATCCAGTTGAAATTTGTTAGAAATGTTTGCTTGTCTTGCAGAACACTTGCAGAACAAGTTACCAGCAATTCAAGATTTTACTGTATTTCTTTCCTTCTATAGTTCTTTCTATCTTTCTTGATTCTAAGTTATTTGTTCTAACTTACTTAGATTTATGAAAGTCTTTTTAAGTTCTCAATTTGCCTCCTCAACTCAGAAGTGTGTTGTTGTTTTATCACTGTCTTGGAGTTCATATCTCTAGAACTCATGGTTTCCTGAGGTAATGCATTTTCTTTTAAAGCATTGGATACTTATGGAGGGCTTTACATTTCTACCTTGTTTTTATCCAATTGTTAGATTTTTTTTTCAAGCTGTAATGGCATGCTATTCTCATTTGTTTGCATCTTTCTTTTTTTGTTTTTAAATATTTTATTTTTTATTGTTATGATGTCCCTCCAGCATGTTTGCAGACTGCCATGCCAATTCCTTTCACTTTGCTCATAGTTAATACAGAAGCCACAGCTAAACAGTCTTTCCTCTGTGAGACTATGATGGTGAATCTCTTTGACACCCTCCCCACCTTGTAAGAACACTGTTTATCTTTCCTTCAGAGCAGAGACAATTCTTCAGGAGCTGGAACATTTCTTTGGCTGTACTATCAGAGTGCCTTAAGATTTCCAAGTTCAGAGCAATTCTTCTCTTCAACAACTACCTCCAAAGGCCACATTATAAACAAATGTTAATAATATAAGCATCAAATTATATATACAAACATGTACTGTTTGTACTCTAATTCACATATCAGAGAAGCATTTGCCAGAGAAAAACAATGATAACAGAAATTAACTCCTACTAAGCATGTCATAGTTTGGGAAGAGCCTCTTTCTACAATCATCTTTGACATTTGCTAAAAATATCAGCCAGAAATAATTTACTACTGCCCTGAATAGAGTATAACACTGATATTTGAAAACATTTTTCCCCTTCTTCAACAACTTGCTCCTCTATAGCAATCTATATGCCAAAGAAGAGTTGTCATTTTTCTTCCTTCCTCATATACTCAGGTTGGTTTTGTTATTATTGCTGAGATGCTCTGTTCAAGTCTCCAGTGCTTTTGCTGTATACAGACAAGCCTTCTCCCTCTTCCACAGGAAAGCCAGACACTGTGCTGTGGTCTCAGAGCACGTAATAAAGGTCATGAAGCACTCACATGTGAATGTGGGGTGTGTGTGTGTGTTTGTGTGTGTGTGTGTGCGCGCGCATGCACATGCAAGTATGTGTATCACGGCCAGATAACACATGCATAACACACACACACACACACACATAAAAATTCTTAAAAAACAAACAACCATATGGAAATGGACAGTTAGAAGCAGTGCAACCTGAAAAAACATTTCAATTCATTCAAAATCAAAACATTAAAATATTATTACCTAAAGGCTTGATCTAGGAAAAATAAACACACCATTTAAAATGATTTGTTAAAAATTATAATTGTGAGAAATCTTTTGTTTGACTTTGAGAAGCAGAAAAAGGTAAGTGGACACAGTGTAGTTTGCTTTTCCTAAGTGAGGGCTAATAAATGACGTTAGTGATTTCTTGTCTAGTGGGAAGCACTTGGCATTAAGTGGGGAATTTTGTATTTCCTTTTATTTATGCTTTCATCCTGGGAGATTTTTCTTCTGTTTTCCACATGCTGTGTTTCATTGTTTGTGGTCCTTGGTTACACAGACACAAGTGAATTTTCTGCCAGTAGACACAGGGCCATATATTGCTGCACTTCCCAGTCTCTAACAAGCATATGATCATGGTGGGATCTACTTAAAAATACAGATTCTGATTCTGGCCCTGGGGTGGGGGTGAGGACTTGAGAATGTGATTTTCTAACAGTTTGCAGTTGAGCTGCTGTCTGAGGGTTACACGTTGAGTGATAAGGATCTGCACACCACTAATTTTGAAAAAATGGTTCATTTAAGGACCTAGAGGTACTGCAGTGGCCAAAGAGTAAGGAGTTCTTTCTTATGTTAAATTGCCCCACAGACCTTGATGCAAGTACAATCAATCCCAAACTTGTCTTCCAATATTCCAATATTTTTATTATTCTCTCTTTCCTTATCCTTTTTCTTTTCCTTTCTTTTTCTTTCTTTCTTTCTTTCTTTCTTTCTTTCTTTCTTTCTCTTCCTTTCTCTTTTCCTTCCTTCCTTCCTTCCTTCCTTCCTTCCTTCCTTCCTTCCTTCTTTTCCCTTCCTCCCTCTCTCTTTCTCTCTCTTTCTTTATTTCTTTGGTCTCCACTTACTGCTCTGATTCCTAGCCCCCACCCCTTTCTCCACTTCCTCTTTCTATATATAAAAGAATGGCTGAATCACAATACTCAGGATTAGGAAACGGGACATTATTTCCATGAATTTTCCCTTCAGGGCTTCTAAGTATTTTGATTTTGCATTATCATTGTTGATATTATGTTAGGCTGAAAACAGGTTGAAAAGTACAAGAAATCGGATTCAATAGTAAAGTGAAGCAAATAAACATCTTTATATATGCACACACTGTAATCTGTAATTCACACAGGGTAGAAAACAAAAACAAAAACAAATTCATGCTGGAAAATAAACAAACAAAAAACAACTCTATGCTATTAGGTGTAAATTTATTTCTGATCTGTTTTCAACTTTTCATTATCAAAGGATCATGTTGTACATGAGATTTCATGTTTTTTCAGAGTGGTCACTGATAAACAAAAAGTATATTTTCCACCTGAAAAATCTGGTCTCTGTCTTTGAAACCCAAAATTGGGCAAGTTTTCATGACAGATTTTCAAGTTTTAGGGTGAACAACCATATCCATTCTTACTACTTATCCCCACTATCTTATGTAAGTTATTTTGTTAATTTTTGTCCCTCTGAAGCTGTAAATACATAGTAGTTTTTTTATTTAATTGTATTTTAACGTACCAGAAGCTTGCTAATAAAAAAAGCAGATGCCCACAGTTCCTTCCTTATTAAAACTCCCACTGTGGTTAGAGAGCTTAGGAAATATGGAAACATTTCCACCTGTAGGAATTTTGCAATTCCTCCCCCCAAAATCTGTTTATACATGTACCTTAGTAAATCTTTTTTTTTTTTTTAATTTTTAATGTTTATTTATTATTGACAGAGAGAGAGAGGGAGACAGAGAGAGAGGGGAACAGAGCATGAGTGGGGGAGGGGCAGAGAGAGAGAGGGAGACACAGAATCTGAAACAGGCTCCAGGCTCTGAGCTGTCAGCATAGAAGCACAGAGCCCAACCCGGGGCTCAAACTCACGGACAGCGAGATCATGACCTGAGCCAAAGTCGGATGCTCAACCGACTGAGCCACCCAGGTGCCCCACCTTAGTAAATCCTTTAACCCATTTTTTAAGTGTATTTATTTATTTTGAGAGGGGGGAGGGCAGAGAGAGTGGGAGAGAAAGAATCCAGAGCAGGCTCAGCACTGTCAGCATGGAGCCCTATGTGGGACTCAATCCCATGAACTGTGAGATGATGACCTGAGCTGAAATCAGGAGTAGGACATTTAACCAACTGAGCCACTCAGGAGCCCCAACCCATTTTTTTCTAGTGT
Organism: Panthera uncia; assembly: GCF_023721935.1. Taxonomy (NCBI): domain Eukaryota; kingdom Metazoa; phylum Chordata; class Mammalia; order Carnivora; family Felidae; genus Panthera; species Panthera uncia. The sequence goes on along the minus strand of NC_064811.1, from coordinate 69,096,629 downwards.
TTATCTGATAAACATTAATTATTCATTCTGAATGCATAAATAACTCTTATATGCTCTGAATTTAGTCCACAAATCAATAAAAACAAAATTTTATAATTCCACTTGTAAGCATATTATAGCACTCTACTTCATACACAGTCCCATCAAAAACTTATTCTAAGTCAGTCTCACCAAATTAAGTTGAAAAGCACAGTTTTAAATAATAGCTACCTTTCACTAAACTCCTCTTTTTCTAGAATGTATAAGATGTTCAACTTAAGAATTGACTTTCATTTAAACATTAGCCCAGGATTTAAAACCTAAGGTTTGATTCCTATGTTAAGTCATTCCTCAAAAGGCTAGACAAACATTCCATTTCTACTGTATGAAAGCAGACGCAGATTAAACCTTTCAAAGATAATCAGTTCTTTGGGCCAAAGACAAAAATGGGCCACAGGCAAAAATCTCTAGGTCTTCCCTATGATGACATAGGTCTTTCATAGGGCAGCAAATAAGCATACCTGGTTTATTTAAGTACAAACACAAGTAGAAATAATAAAACCTTTCTGAATTGGAAACCACTTATGAGCTCTATAATGGGAGATACTTCAGAATTACAGTAACAGAAAAGAGGATGGACTCATGCCACACCAAAATTGCTATTATAAAACACCTTCATCTTTGTGAGCATTCAGAAAGTGTTCTCAGACTTTTTAACTGGCTTTTTGTTCATAGAAACAGAATGCAAGTAAGAAAATGTCCTTGGTTTCTCCTCTCTATTAGCTGCTGGTAAAAAACAATTACTTTGGCGGTTGGAAAAAAAGGAGAGGAATGTCCCTCTTGTTTCTGTAAACAGCTCGACACTAACAAAATCTCAGATCTTGCTTCTCAATCAATACCAAGCTCCATGGTTAAAAGAGTTGCATCACACCACCGTTTCGTCTGGTTAATGATATCAATAAAGGTTATCTCTGTACAGAATGAAAAGGTCACTAATCAAATTGCAGTGTCTCCATCACATTATTATTGCTTGGGAATACATTTCATTGATTAAGTTTCCCTGCATAGAATCTCCTGGCTTTTAATGCATTGAGTATTGCAGGGGAGAATAATAATAAAATGTTGCCTCATAAGAGCCCTGACGCTATAATAGTTAGAAAAGCAGATCTCTTCTGCACATCTCTTTATGATAACACATCTAAAATAAAATACAAGGAGGTGCAAATCTGTAAAAAGCTGGAGGAAAAGAAAATTTGGTGTAGAGATCTTTTCGTGGTTACAAAAATACTGTCAATAAATTTTTTCAAGAAATCATCAGTGTTGTTAGTCAACTCCATGGCTGTATGGAGTTCTATATGACATACGATGCTGAATTCAATGCACTTTGTTTTTTAATTTGCAAATCTATTTCCTCACAGATCTTATAATTTATTAGGAAAGACAAAATAAATACTTAGAAAATAAAGTGTGATATATACTCTGATACAAAAATATAGGATACTGACTTTTGGATTTTACATATAATGTTAATGTAAATATCAATCCTGTGTATCTCTGCTTTTGCATTTTGTAAAGGTCTTTAGTGTGGAAGACTCACTTTCTCATGCATGGTAAGAAAGTTTAAGTTTGTGATTGCTTTGATGGTGTAAATTATTAAGTATATCATAGACTCCTGCCAATCTAGACTGTCAGTGGTATTTCAGGAGGGCAAAAGAAAAGTATTTAACACATGCTTTCCCTTTAAAATAAGGAAATGACTGAACAAACAGACCAAGGATAAATGGCTAAATAATCCTGGTTCCTCCCTCTGCCCCTTGAAGACTCTGGGCTCCTTTCTGTTTTTCCTGGTTGGCTGGTAGTTAGATAGTGACCTCTCATCTAGGCCTCTTCCTTTCTGTACCGCCTGTCTCCTGCCTCTTGTTGGTAGGTGTACCCTGCTTAAGGGGCCCAGTTATTCCTGTGGCACTGGAATGGATTTAATGGCTTTTCTGTAAGTTGCCAAACTGATAGGTTTTATCACCTGGAAAGTACAAGAAACAGCTGTTTATGTAAGTGCCCCAGGCACCCCAGTTAATCATTCTTGCAAATAGTATTACATGGGATATGATTCTGGCTTGCCGCATTCAGTGTTTTTCCTAACATAAGAAAATAATGGCCTGGCCACCAGAGTAGAATGTCAGTGATTTATCACAAACCAGTACTATACTGCATGCTTGTTCAGAGCTAGAAGTACACCAAATCATTCCACTTGGAATATTGGCTTCCTGCAACTATGAAATACCAGAATCTAGCAGTAGGTATATATTCAAAATACTGATATAATGTCTGCAAGATTCAATATTGATACTTCAAAAATATTTTATTTTAGATATTAATAGGAGGATCGGTCATCCGAAGGAAGATTTAAGCTACTCTGGCATTAAATTTTAAACATATACTTCAAAAAAAAAAAAACCCATAGATATTACAAGTTTTATACCATGTTTGCCTTTCTTAAAGAAAACAAAAAAGCATTTTTGAATTTGTTGATCGTCACAGTTACGCTAATTAAACCAATGCTATGAAGTAAATCTCTATTTCAGGCGCATTATGAATTCTTTGCCTAAGTGTAATAGGGAATTGTCTCCCTCTCCATTCGTGAGTCGGCTGTTGGAGGTGCTTCTGGCTAAAAAGGAGGCCAGAGAGTCTACATGGTCAAGTGTAGGCTTTGGGGTCAGATACACCTGGACCGATCCCAGCTCATTTAATCATGGGTTACATGACACTTGGCATTTTTTCAAACCTTTTGGCTCCTCTCATTTTTCTAATTTGTAAAATAGACATAGTAATCTGTCTCACGGATTTGTTTGCAGGAATAATTCACACAAAATGGGCAAAGTACTTAGCACTGTCATCTTTACAAAAGCCATAGCTTTATGGGGTGCCTGGGTGGCTCAGTCGGTTAAATGTCCGACTTCGGCTCCAGTCATGATCTCAGAGTTTATGAGTTCAAGCCTCGCTCAGGCTCTGTTCTCACAACTCAGAGCCTGGTGCCTGCTTTGAATTCTGTGTTTCCCTCTCTTTCTGCCCTTCCTCTGCTCATTCTCTGTCTCTCTCTCTCTCTCAAAAATAAAGATGAAAAAAATTTTAAGAAACATAGCTTTATTAATGATAGGATTTGTTAGGGACGCCTGGGTGGCTCAGTTGGTTTAGCACCAACTTTGGCTCAGGTCACGATCTCACAGTTCGTTGGTTCGAGCCCTGCGTCAGGCTCTGTGCTGACAGCTCAGAGCCTGGAGACTGCTTCAGATTCTCTATCTCTCTCTCTCTGTCCCTCCTCTGCTCACACTCTCTCAAAAATAAATAAACGTTAAAAAATTAAAAAAAAAAAGATTTGTTAGTGTTTGTCTCTTAGGCTTGGTAAAAGAAGGTTGTGAAAAGTGGAAGGCAGGCAGTAGGGCACCATATTTTCTCTTTCAGGTCCTTCTTTCGACTACCTTCTGTTCTTCCCTTCTCCCTCTCATAGAAAAAATACCATGATTTTTTGGACATGAGACAAATGCTCAGAGTCAAATATTAATAAATAAATGGAATTGCATGCTATACTTTTTATATAAAAATAGAATCAAATTTCATAATGATATTGAGAATTGCTGAATGCTGTAGCTTGGTATTTGACACCATTTTGAGCAAATCATCTCTTTAAAACGGTGTCCTCTATTCACCCATAACCATATGACATTTCAAATGGGAGACCGAGCTTAAGCAGAATACTGAAAGATGGGGTGTTTTTATATTCACTAGCAATGCAACTGTACCGTGGCCACTGGCCAACTGGCTTGGTTCTTGAAAAGACAATATAACGACTCTGAGACATAAACAGGAACTCTGAGGAAGAAACAAAATAGCACTGTTGATCATAATACAGCGGTTACTATGGACTCAGTCTTTCCTCTCGCTACAAACACCTTCAATCCATTTGATGGTTCACTGAAAGTTATGCTCTTCCACGAAAAAGAAGAGCCAGCATCTGGCAGGTTAAAATCTCTGCAATGCTGAAGTGAAAGAGGCCATCTCTGCCACCTGCTTTTTGGGTGTCCTCTGCTTCTGACACTCTCACCTTTATTACTTCTCACAGGAGAACTCGGGCCATGTATGTGAGGCATAGTTTTTGCTTAATCTGAAACTCTACCCATTCCTCACACCCTGTTCATTCTTTATTTGGCCCAGACATCAGGACCACGTTGTTTTCTCTTCCTTTAAAGATATCTTCTGTCAGTCTATTCAGGTTTCCAAACATAATTTCTATTGGTTTCCCTCTAACTCCCTTCTCTCAGTTTTCTCTCTCCCCTTCCCTTGATTGCACCTTCCAGGTTGGAGGAACAAAGAAGAGAATTCACTCATTATAAACAAAAGGCCAGTAAAGATGGTATGCTCCCAAGGTGGGATCCAGGTCATTGGTGAGGAGCTCTGGTGTGAGATTGAAGGGAGAACATTCTCAGCTACTCAGAGGTGTCCACACATAGCAGACTAAAAAGAAATCCTCACAAGGCTTGGAGAAATATCTTTAGAACTATCTTGGTGGCACTGATAAGATTGGGTGCTTATGTCTTTAACTTTGCTGATGCGTGGACTAACAAGAGAGAATCAGATTAGAAAGAACTCCAGCTCTCTCTGAGCTGCTTGTGATCTGAAGCCCTTTTTGGGGAGGTAATTTCAGCTTCCGCACCACCATGAAAGAAGGAGAACTTATCCCTCCTAAAGTAATAAGACTAATGTTTTCTTCATTACCATGTCTTCATTTCTCCTGTTGACAGTGTAATGCCTACAGAGATCTCATTACCGTTGTTTTCATTTTTGTTTTAAATTATTGATAAGCTGTAGTAATACTGATCCTTGACTGAAAACATGCAGAGGCAGGGAGCTGAGAAATATTTTTCAGAGAGCAACTGGAACATAAGATACGCATGTGTCAAAACTGGAAAGCACAAAATGTACATAAGACATAGTTGGGCTGTCCAATTTGTGAACTACTTGGGGCAAGTCAGATCTCTTCTGATACAATTTGTAAGAATCACTAATGTGGCAGGTCTTGAACTCTTCCAAGCTCTGTCCTTCTTGGCTCCAGGGCCTTCTATTCTTCCTGCATCTCATTAAAGAGCAATTATAATCCAAACAAAATCATATGGCCATGATTTAATTGGCTTCAAATCTTGCTCCAAAGGTAAGTGTCACAGGCATTTGGTCCTATTCCCTGTTTTTCCTACTTGGAAGCAAATTACTGACATAGCAAAAAAAAAAAAAAAAAAAAAAAAAAAAAAAAAAAAAAAAGTCATTTTTGTGGCCATATGGGGGGCTCAATGCTACAGTTTAAGAAAAACTCAAATAGAAAATTCCAAGTTTCTTAGACCTGCATGGAAAATCTCATTACAGTATATAAAAAAAAGTTATTTCATATGATTGAGACATTTACTAAAAAGAACTATAAAAACAGATTCAGAGTTTGGTCAGTCATAAAATATTTTCAAAATTGATACATAATTCTACAGAGATCTCAGGTTAATTAGCTCAGCATGACTGCTGAATACTATTTTAGCAATTGTAGCAGCATTACTGAATATTACAATAATGCAATCTTGAGCCACTTAAATTTGACTCGACTTCAGTTATCCCAAGGTTTCATTTTGTTCATTATTCTTTGGGATTAAAATCAGATGTCTTCTCATTGAAATAATCTTGTGATAATTATTTTAACAAATAACATTGAATTAAACATATTAACATGTAATTCAGTAAATCTATTTTTCCCCCAGAAGGAATGAAAAAGACAAGTTGAGGGGTGCCTGGGTGGCTTAGTCGGTTGAGTGTTGGACTTCAGCTCAAGTCATGATGTCACAGTCTGCGAGTTCGAGCCCCACTTTGGGCTCTGTGCTGACAGCTCAGAGCCTGGAGCCTGCTTCAGATTCTGTCTCCTTCTATCTCTGCCCCTCCGCCACTTGTGCTCTGTCTCTCTCTGTCTCTCAAGAAATGAATAAATATTTTAAAAAATTTAAAAAAAAAGAAAAAGAAAAGTTTATTTTCCTTTAGCGAAATGAAGCCCCAGGCCCACAGCTACATGTAATGCTTTGGAAATCTCATTTTCCTCTTGTTTTTACCTTTCCATTGTCTCCATCTCTGAGTGAACTGCTGAGCCCTGACAATGGAGTTGGACTGTCTTTGGCCATGTCCCAACTGATCCATAATTATAACATGCAGTTTTGAAGGTGAAACTCCTTCCTCATTCCAAGAACTGTTAAGGCACATTCAAACAGTTTCAAGTTAATAACCAACCTCCTCCCTCTTTAATGTCTGTCTTGTTTATTCCTTCCTTCCACTTCCACTGCCATTGCCCCGCTGACTATAGACACCCTTCCACAGATCTGGGCAATTTCATCTACTTCCTAATGCATGTTTGCCTTCATCTTTGCCCCAGCCCTGCAGACAGAGAAACTATCCTCAAGTGCAATTCTGATCATTGTGACCAGAGTGACCACACAATAAATTCCAAAGTTCCTAACATTCTTCATAAAGTCTATTACAAGCTGGGTTTAACCTCGGTGACAAAATTATAGCCATCTGTCTCTTTGCTACCTAAGCAGGTATTGGCTAATTATTCTGTTCCTTTTTGCTAGAACGTTATTTCCATCGCTTTGTTTGTAAAAGTCTGCTTGTATTTTGAGAACCTGTTCAAATGCCATTTTCCCCATTAAATCTTCCCTGATTTTTCCAGCAGAAAGTACTTCTTCCTTTTTTTATGTTCCCCTAACATTTGATTACATCTTTTTCCTATAGTCCTTATTAAATTCTTCCTCTTAAAATTGTTAGTGTATAATTATCGATTGACCCTGTGAGAGTCTAATGTGAGGTGTCTCCAGATAGAGAAAAACTGAGACTGGGATTAATATTTTCCCAATAATATTCACGCTAAAAGCAACTTTTTACAACAGTGTGTTATATTTATCCTCATTGAACAGCTAAAAGTGAAATTTGGGGATTAAAATGCATTTTTTTTCTGCTGATTGTGAACTAAGTTGTAGAGTTCACGCCATTCTGTGGGATACATTGAGAGAAGTATGTTAATAATAAAAAGGATAATGAAAATTTTTACATTTAAGCTTCACTAGCAAAATTATAGCACCTTCTGTACCCTCATCTTCTCCTTTCTTCAGAAGAGTCCTGGGGTGGCTCATGCATCATTTTCCTTGACAGCCGGTAACGTTCTCTTCCACAGACGGGTCTTTGTGTTTTATGCTCACCGCCGAGCTGATGACTCAAATCACCCTTCCCTTTAATCTCCTGCTTGTCCTTGCCACCTTCTGCAAAACAGTTCCTCTACATGACATCTCATAAAGTCATTCCCATTGTCCACCTGGTCGCTTCATTCTCTCCCATGTGCCACAAGCACTGAGATGCTGGGCTCCCCACTCATGGCACAGAACTGCAAAATGGTCACAACCTCGCCCAAATGTCCTTAAGGGACTGTAGTGGAAGATAGTGCGATTGAGATTCCTTCCTGCAAACACACCACCTGGACAGGACAGGGGACTTGTGCTCTTTATCCGCAGGTGGGGAACACCTCCTCACCTGGCATCCCTTGACTACGTGTCACTCCAGCTTACTGGAGAGTCTTAATCATTGTTCCTTATTTCTCACTCTTGGACTTGGGGCCTCCTTCTTCAGCAGCCACACAGTTGTCGCTTGATTTCCAGCATGGACACAGAGAACAGGCCCCTTTAGGGACCCACATTCTCCTGGGTACCCAGCTGTACCCAGGAAGCATAGCTGATGAAATGTCTTGGAGCTGACAGACTTGTTCATTGTAATAGCCAGGTTGTGTTTCTCTTTTACTCAAGTTTTTGTGCAACAAACACACTCGTATGAATAGGTTACTCTTGTCATACTATTTTTCAACAGAAGTAACAAAGAATTCACTTTTTTAAATGGTTGGGCTTTTTTTCAGAGCACGTAATACAATCTAGCAAATGCCTCAAGAATTGGTTCCACTGACCCCTTGCTGCCCTCTAGTGAGTATCTGGCATATCCCCTTTGGGTTCTGATCAGGATGAATGTAGACCTGGAGGAGAGAGGTAGTCCCACCCAAATGCACCATAATTGGTTCATGCTCAGCTCAGAAAGGTCATCTGGCCTACAGAGAAGAACTGGATTCCAGGAAACTTGTGCTACTCTGCTCAGAAGGCAAACAAACAAGAAAACATGTAAAAATAACTTCTGAGCATAGTTAAGATTACTCAAGTCCCCAGTAGTACCCTGAAATTAATTTATTCCTGTGTCACTGCTATAGTCCTAGAGCCAGTTCAACCACAGAGGGATTCCTTCTGTCCCAGTCTTAATTCAAACCCTCTGGTCAACAAAGGGTTTTGGAATTATACTGCAATTCAGTAAATAGGTAGCAGGTCCTGGAGGTCAGCAAAATACAGCCAGCTGGAGAAAATAAAATGCTTTGCCACAGCAAGCAAACAAATGAACAAAAGGTGGCAAAGAGGTTGGCACTGTCTTAGGTATGATTTATGAGAATTTTTCTCTCTAAACAGTATGAAGACACTCTTGACTCAAAAGTTATTGAAGTCCTTGAAAAGTTTCAAATCTTTGAAGAAAGAAAAGATGCTAAGAAAAGAGCTTGTTCAGTACCTAGAAATATTTTATACAAGCCCCTCCCCCCTTTCATGTTTATTGTGAATCGGATTCTTAGGATCTTTGACAATGGAGAACTGTAAGTTCCTTTCCCAATGAATATAAAGGAATATGAGTTACTAATATCCAAAATTAGATAATGAAAAAAAGTTTTGACATTTCAACATTTTGAAGTCAGGCATAAAGTGTTAAAGCTTTAACTTTTAGAGGGTAAGTTAGGTGTGGATCATAATGTCCAGTTCCTAAAAATATCTTTTCCAATTAAACATATAGAATAACTTAAAAACTTGCAATTATTTTTCATGGGACTTTTAGCTTAATCAGTTCATTTATTAACCTGTTAAGAAATAATTTAATGGGGATGGATATATTGTATCATCTGGCTATTGGCATCTCTAACAGCACTGCATTCCTTAGTGTCTTGTCTTCTGCTTGAAGAGGCTGTGAATAATACTCCACTCTGTGTTAACCAGCCATAATTGATATAAAATAATGGAAGCTTCCCAGAGCATTTGGTTCCCGCCAGAGGTCAGTAGCTTAAGTAGTGGCGACACGCAAAGGAATATGTTTACTTTCCCATTAAGTTAAAGAAGAAACCATGCTGCTCAATCATTGAAGAATTCATAGTTGTGAAACCAATGTGTTGGTGTTATTATTTCATGCGCCATAATACTCAATACCACACAAGCTCTGGCTTGTGTCTACATTCTGATGTCTGGCATTAGATACACTTAGAAGTGCATTGCACTGAGATAAAGAATGGGCAATAAACTTTCACCCACTAAAGGCCCTTAGGCCAATTAGGCAAGTTAGTTAGCATAAAGGAAGACCTGTTGCCTTAAGTATGCTGAGATAGTAAACCAGAAAAAATGTTTTATTTTATGATTCCAAGAAAAATGCAAAAACAATTTCACAGAAAACTGCAGTGGGAGAATCACCTCCCACTGTTTTTCTGCCGAAATTTATGTCACACATTCCATCATTCATTCGTTCAGGACCTTTATAATGCTCATGACTCAAAGACACAATCTTTGTTCTCAAAAAGCATACAGAATTCAACATAGAGGCAATCCATACCAAGGCCTTACAACTGAATAGCATTTTATAGCTATAAACCTCCTTCGTGGGCAGTAGACAGAACAGGAATAATCACCCTAGTTTACAGACTTGTAAACAGAGGGACAAAAAAATTTAAGTGGCTTGCTCAGTGTCACATGATTCACAAATGTTTGAGCCAGGATTAAATTCAGTGCTTCTGATCTAAGTTCAGTGTCCTTCCTAGTATTTCTGGCTGCTTTCAGTAGTTAGTAGACTTTAAAGTTTCTTACTAATTGCTCTTCCTTATCCTTCTAAATTCTCAAGAGTCAAACCTAGACATTACTTCTTCACAAGAATTCCAAATTCAATGTCTACCCAACTATGAAGTATTAAATTCTTTATTTATTAATAGAATTTAGAGCTGGACTTTTAATAGTGTTGCCTACCATATATATAATCTCTCTCCTTAGAGGACTATTTCAATCTGAGCCTTTCTAGGGATTATGATGAGGTTCTAAATATCACTGAAGTTATTCTTATAAGGATAATACATAAGGAAAATCTGGTGTCTAAGATCGGCGGAAGTTAGAATTTAAAATGTAAAATTGAGTGAAAGACATTGCTTAATAAGAAAGATATTGCTAAATAAGCACATTTGCTTGTTCAGTATGATTGTTGATCTAAAATAATCCAGAGAAGGGAATATTCTTTTTTCAAGAACATTTTAAAAGACAAGTATTTGAGGAAGCCATCAGCTAGTACATAAAGGCCTGTGTGTCGGACCCCCAAATTTCTCTACTGAAATGTTGGCTTCTAAACATTATTCTAAAACATGTACCAATTCAAAGGCTAGGATGACACTCTACCATTAAGGGAAAGGTTTCTTAGCTATTGAAGCAAAGACAGGTCTTACTGCAATTTGTATGTACATGAGGCTTTGGAATGAAGGCCCCATAAAACAACTACCTTACCATCTGAGAACTCTGTGTTTAAATAGCCTTCACATGACCTTGTTCAAATACTATGGAAAAGAGAGACTTTGTAATGATGCTAACCCTACTATGCCCATAAGCCAGAATAAAAAGAAAAATAGAAAAACAAAACAAAACCCTACAACTATCAGAACATATTCCTGCAATTAGAACATCTCTACTCAATCTGTGTTTTTCATTTGTGGTAACAAATACCCCAACGATATGTGTTATATCCTTGAGGGAAAAAAGATCTGTGTTTTCCATTTTATAAAGAGCTTTCTAATCAGTTTAACAATAGCTTTAAAAAGACACATTCTTTCTCCTCTACATCAGTGACAAAGAAGTGTCAGAAGATACCTTATCTATTCATTCTCTCATCCTTTTGTATCCTCTTTTTCCAGATTAAACATCTACCAAATAACTGGAAAAGTTCAGTTCCTATTCCTGAAAAGAACATTGTAATTAGTTCTGCCAAAATTTACACTGTTTTATCCATGGCAATACAAACCCTTTACAATCTTAAAATTCTGGTAGGGTTTTATGGCAAGTATCTCTAGTAATAGGTCAGTATTGAGAATTGTAAATCACAGTTAACAATTCTTTTTTTTTTAATGTTTATCCATTTTTGAGAGAGAGCGAGAGAGAGACAGAGCATGAGTGGGGGAGGGACAGAGAGAGAGACACACACAGAATCTGAAGCAGGCTCCAGGCTCTGAGCTGTCAGCACAAAGCCTGACGTGGGGCTTGAACCCACGAATCGTGGAATCACGACCTGAGCTGAAGTAAGATGCCTAACTGACTGAGCCACCCAGGAGCCCTAACAGTTAACAATTCTTTAGAGCTTCCTTGTGCTATGTGAAGTGTCAACCAAGTGACATATATTTTCTTAATTGACACACAAGAAAGGCAACCCTCTGGTTTTAGTGAGAGTCATTTACTCCATTTTACAGAATAGTGATGCCCAGAGAAATGAAGCACTTTGGTCACAGAATAAAGATACTAAGTGCCAGTGTCAGGTTTTTAAACTTGGTACCATGTCCTTCCAACACTCAAGGTGTCCCTCACCCCCACTATTCCAAAACATGTAACTACAGTGTTTCTCTTTTCTCATCTGCTAAATAAATAAATAAATAAATAAATAAATAAATTGATGGGCCTTAGTATTTAATACCAACTGATTACCACTGAATGAGAGCCCAGTCAGAATCTGGGACAGTATTTGAATTTCTAGAGTTGACAAAAAGAATAACCACTAAGGCAGTTCAACATACACGAATGATGCTAAATTAGAAATACATGCCTCACAGGGTTGGGGTTGCTTTATGGAAACATGCCCAGAAAGTAGATTGTGAAATAGGAGAGTCATGCTTCCTGATGGGTACAGAGTGTTTTGCAAGTGGTGGAGAGTAATGTTAAGAAAGTTGTGCTTATCCACTGAACTCCCCAGAAACTGTACACACACAGATTGGGCTTGAATGAGAATTTATCCAGACCCTGCACTGCCAGACTTTGAGAGCACAGTCTATGCCATTGAACATTTCCTGAAGACTGAAACAGCTCAGTGACTATCTCTGGGTTAGAAGTGGTTTCTGGATGCCCACTGATGTTTGATGTTTGTATGGCTCTGTGGCCCAGAGAGACACTCTCCTCATCCCTGTAGTTTGGAGATACAGAGCACTGAAATGAAGGAAGGAAGAGGGGAAGGAAAGAGAGATGAAGGAAGGAATGTTTGATTTATTAAGTTAGTCAGATCCACAGGAATTATTTCATTTATCTTTTAAGGTAGATATTTTCTGTATTCATCATGTAATCAAGTTAGAGAGGTTAAATGGCTTGCCCAGTGTTATCCCAGAGCTAACCTGGAATCCTGGTCTATTTTCTTCCATCCCCAATTCAACTAGCTAGTTCCTACAATCATAAAGGACTCTGGCTTTGGCACTGGACAGAATGGAAAGGCAGTCTCCTAGGAACATTCCTGAATGGAAATGTGGGTCTAGTTCATAGGAAACAATGATTTTGTTGTAATAACAACCCATATGGTTTTCTCACATTATCCAGCAGATCTTAGCATCCAAGATATTTTCTCTCTGTTTCAACAGCTGTTAGAAATTAAAAACAAACAAACAAAGTTGGGCTGAGAGCCTTGGAGAGGAATTTGACAATATCTATTAGGTTAAACCATATAAAGTTGCCAATATTTGACAGGTTTTGGCCTCTAACCCCCAGTATTTCTTTTGGTCAGACTAACGTGTAAATTAGTCTGTTTTGTTTATACATATTTAACATCTGAGTCAACAAGATATATTTATAAGACTTGCATTTTTGTTTGCAACAGCAAATACTGTAAACAACCTAAATATCTATTAAGAGCTGAGTAAAAATTTTAATTATTTTGTACCTGTATAATTAAATACTATGCAGCTATTAACAAGAATGAACTTAATGTATGTGTTCTGATATGAAAAGACATCTAAAGTAAATTATTAGGTGACAAAATAAGACACAAAACAAAAACAATAAATCCAAAGCAAATGTGTGTAAACGCATCATATCTATTTACGAATAAACACATAAATATGTATTTATTTTTATATATAAATCTAGGCAGAGAGATTGATCATTTAAAGTCAGTAACTCAGTTAAACACTTACTTTTCTGTGTATTCTTCTGTAGCATTAGAACTTGTTTAGTCTCTGTATAATGCATTTAAAATAGTTATAAAAGTCAAAGAAAACATGCTTCAAAACCACAACAAAACTATGTAGAAGGGAGGCAGGGTCTCTGAGACTTCTGTCCGCAGTGAAACAGGAAAGGGGGAAATCTCTGATGAAGAGAGACAAGGATGGAGAAAGGGATGAAGTGAGCCAAATGAAACTCTTGGGCTCTAGAAAGAGGGTGAGCAAGAGCCATTTTGGGACTAAGTATCTCTACTGGGGCAAGACAACAGGGCCATCTTGACACTCTCAATCCTCCTGCTGGAGCACCTTGTCCTGGTTCTAAAACCACAGAGGCTGAATTCAAATTTAGAAACCTGATGTCATTGCCCAATTAAAGAGACTTCCCAGTTATTTCAAATGACAATCCTCTGATTTTTCTTAAAAAAAACAAAACAAAACAAAACAAAAAAGCACATATCATTACCAGATACTTCTACATTAACTGATACTTTATTGGTTATGCACTTTTTCTCATCTACTCCTACTCAAAAAAAGTTCCAAGTTTTAGCTTGTTTATTACAGTCTCCCTAGAGTCTAAAACAGGGCCAAGCATGGAACCTGAAAGGATCATTGGATGGGTGCATGTGTACATACGTACATGCATGGATGCATGGAAACAAGAGGGAGTTCTAGCTGCTGCTGCCAAGACCACAGAGAGGAAGCTCTGAACTCATTTTGCTTCAAAAAGAACACTATACATTATGGTTAAAACTATATCTGTAAGGACCAGTTTTCAAACAACAATAAAAAATGAATGCATAGTTTGGCAATCTGACAAGATTATATAAAGGTAGAATAGTTTTGAAAAATCTTTTGTGTGCCATTTACATGACTTCTATAGCAATTAATAATTATTTCTTTCAGACACATAGTGAGTTAATCAGTTTTTATTTGCAACTTTTTTTTCTTTACGAGAAGGATGAAGTGAGATTCTTCTGAGGCCCTAACAACGTTGTATAACAGAGTTGGCACAGGAACGGTTTTCCAAACTCCAAACAACTAACAGGCAACTATTTGAATGAAAAACTTGATAAACTGGTGACTGCTTATAAAGTAAGAATTAAAAGAATTCCTGAATTCTATGTTTAGAAAATGATATAAAGACAACATGTTAGGTCTATATTTTTGCTCTAAGTCTCTCTCCTGGCGGCCACAGCTGGTGGGCTACAATTGAGCATCCCATCCATGTTGGGCTAGAGTCTAATTCCCAGGAATTTGGATAGGAGCTAAGAAATAGATATTTGGTATCTCTGTGTGACTAGAGGTGTAACAACATCTTTACTGCTGTGGGCTGTCATATTCCGCCACATTTAAATGGGGAGGGGAGACAATCAGCCTGAAAAGAGAGAGGAATAATGCAGATGTACCAGAACATTCGGTGACAGGAGCATAGAAAAGTACTGCCTGGGAGAATTTCCAGTTAAGTGTTTTTATTCATCCTGACACTTAGTGGAAATTTTTCCCTGAACTCTGAAAAATAACCACTGAATTTTTACAATACTGCCCCCATTTTATTTTTTTAAGTTTATTTATTTATTTTGAGAGACAGAGAGAAAGAGAGAGAGAGAGAGAGAGAGAGAGAGAGAGAGAGAGAGAGAGCAGGGGAGGGGCAGAGAGAGAGGGAGAGAGAATCCTAAGCAGGCTTTATGCTGTCAGTGTGGAGTCTGATGCAGGGTTCTATCTCATAGCTTGAGCTGAAATCAAGAGTTGGATGCTTAACCCAGGCGTCCTGCCACTCCCTTTTAGTTAAAGTAATATGAGTTACTTTCTGCTACTTATAACTAGCATCCTAATGAAGGTAGAAGTTGAACCCTCAGTCTCTCCACAGCCTATATAGGCTCATAAACAAATTTATACAAATACTTAATTCTGAAAGTAGTAATACAATAGCAGCAAATACTATACAGTTCTTATATTGTTACCATTTGATCTCACAACTGAGGCACAGAGAGTTTTAGGAACCTGCCCACGGCTCACATAGTATGTGACAACACTGAGATTTGAACCCATTCTAATTTTGCTCTTATACACCAGGAAACATTGCCTTTCTGTATCCTATTTGGAGGATAAAACATATTTCTTTCTCTACAGATTTTTATTTTCATGTAAGACTTTTTGCAAAGCTTTCATATATTATGTCATATGACTACTTTTTTTTTTTACTGTGTGTCATTTGCATTTACGATGAAAAAGACACAAAAATTTCATTTAAACACCTAAATTTTTGGCTTTCAAGCTTCTTCTGATCATTTATCCTTTCTACTTTATAGTTTACATTATCAGGGACAACTGAGTTTAATCTAGTGCTTGCTCTACTCTAAAAAAAATGTGACTATAAAGCAGCTTCACTATTTTCGATCATAAACACTTTTCCCAGACTTTATATATCCCACTGTCCTTCTGGCATCGGACTACTTTCTTAATTCCAGAATGGCATCTGTATGTGAAACGGAGATAAGCATTGCTAACTGGACCACAGAATGAAAATCTTTTCAAGAAATGCTGGTATCACATATTCCCAGAAATGAAGATTGTGTAACCCTTCTGGAGTATCTGACTTCTATAGGCAGTCATCAAACACAGAGGTAGCAGGTGGCCCAGGCTGCTTACTGTTAGGACACACATTAAAGCAAAACGCACTTGAACTCTTCCGTTTAAATTAGGGCTCATTTACAACCAACTAGCCACTCACACACTTGGAGACGAGTGACTGTCTTTAAGGGGAACTGTAGAGGGCAGTATTGCTGTGTATTTTGTACATTAAAAAAAAAAAAAAAAAAAAAACTATTTCCACACAGCCAAACAACCTAGACCCGAACAAAAATAGGGCTGCTGGTTTAAGACTCTAATCAGTGTTTTAATGATACCTGGTTTATACTCTTTTTAAAAAGTCACTCACAAAATTTTACATTAGAAGATCTACCACCCACCCCCAAAATCCTGTTTACTAATTCACAACTTCACTTTTATCAACTTGCCTGTCCTAATGATTATATTTATTCTGTTTCAGACTCTAAATATAAATTATACATGTTCAATTTTGGGCTATTTTAATGTCCTTTTCTTTTATTTATTTATTTTGAGAGAAAGAGAGAGAAGGAGAGAGAAAAACCCAAGCAGGCTCCACGCTGTCAGCACAGAGACCAATGCGGAGCTCAACCTCATGAACTGTCAGATCATGACCTGAGCTGAGATCAAGAGTCAGACGCTCAACGGACTGAGCCACCCAGGCACCCCAATTTTAACGTCATGTTGTAGCTCTTTTTGTTTTTGTTGGTTGGCACTTAGTATTTCTTTTGACTCAACAGAAGTTCAAGTAATATCCCCCCAATATTACCTTTCGAAAAAGGTTTTTTAAAAAGCTATACTAGATATTTATACTATGGAAATATTTTAATACTGTCACATTTTAAAACATAACTGGAACCCAAACTGATGCTGAGAGATTTAAAAAAAAAAGCAAAAAATAAAAGAGCTTATATTAAAAAAGAGATTTGCTCATGTTGCTCTAGGCATGTCTTTAAAAATGGAAGAAAATGGTCTTTATAATGCTATTCATAATGATTTTAAGTGAATGAAAGAAGCAATTATACTCAAGATACATTGGTACTGACTGGCAATGGAGTTCAGGCCATAGTTTGATCACACAATATCAGGACTTTGACCTCCTGTATTGAAGCCAATCAAACAACCTTAGCACCAATCCTCCAGGCATTTTGTTAAGGGATATACACAGACATAAAATACAGTCCCTGCCCCCCATCTATTTGAATGATTAGGGTGTAAGATAAATGTAAAAAAAAAAGAAGAAGAAGAAGAAGAAGAAGAAGAAGAAGAAGAAGGGCAGTTGGATGACTTGGTTGGTTGAGTGTCTGACCCTTGATTTCAGCTCAGGTCATGATCAGGGTTTGTGAGTTCGAGCCCTTACGGGGGGCTTGGTGCTGACAGTGTGGAACCTGCTTGGGATTCTCTCCCTCTCTCTTTGCTCCTACCCAGCTTGTGTTCTCTCTCTCTTTCTCTCTCTCTCTTAAAATAAATAAATTAATTAAAAAAGAGAAAATTATACAAAAGAAAAATAACAATCCAATAAAAGAAATATAGCAAGAAAATAATGTATCTTTTGTGATTTCATGGTTAAAGAATTAGTTATTGTGAGGTTTACTGGAGAAAGACCTAGCCCAAAGGAGGGGTAAGTTTGTAGAGAAATAAAAAACGAAGAGCATAATATTTCATGAAGTCAGGGATGGGGGAGGAGGATAGCATATCACAATTTCAACATATGAGTTCTTAAGTGACCACTCTTAACCAAATGGCAGATTTTCATCCTAGTGTCTTCATTCCTGGAAATCAATCATCAGTAAGGCAATTTTTGATTCCTTTGCTTACCCTCTCTTTCCCACCTGAGATAAAACACACAGGATCATCACCTACATTGCTACTTCTCAACACTTCCCCCTTCTCCACCCCTAGGAAATCTGTCAATGCAGGAGAACAAAAGAAAACAAACTTACAAACAAAAATACTACCCTTGACTTTAATTAAGTTAAATTAAAAGTGCTCCTAACATGTAATTATGGTCATGTGCTGACATATCTGTTTTCTTAGTCTCCTGGACTGTCTCCCAAGCAAGGGCTGGGATATGGAATCTAGTAGCCAGCATCATGTCCTGGGGCCAGGAGAGGCATTAGTGTAATCTGCAGAAATTGAAAGCATATAGATTCAGCCTCCAATCCCGTCCAACTGATAGGGACTTTCTCTTCAGTAGACTCCTCCAGTATTTTCTTTTGCACAGAGAACATTCCTCTGTGTTACACACTTACTTTGGTACTCTGCAGCCAATCAGATTACAAATATCTTGAGTTTATGTTATTAAATGTTCTATCCATTTACTTGCATCTTCCACACTATGTAGTATATAAGCAGGTGATAAATACTTGTTTTCACCTCTCTCAGGCACCAGGATATACCCATATATCTAACAATGATATAAAAGCAACTTGCTTTAACCTCACATCTATATTTACCATGATTAAGAATTAATAATGCAGAGTATTGAGAATAGATTAAGGACCAGGAGGCTTTTGAAAACAGAGGGCATATTTAGACTTGTCTGGTTGTGTAATGGAGCCTTACATATGGTATTCTGTACCACCTGGCTAATTCTCTCTAATGACTGAAATACCTATTAAGAATTCTCTGAAATAAGAGCTTAACGAAGGGCATTTACAGGGATAAATTTATTTTTAGGACTCAAGAACCATTAAAAAAAAGTAGCACTACATAATGGAAAATATCCCTGAACCAATATGAAAGATGATTCAATACAGATATGTCCCTTTTGTTACAACGTTGTTCTGAAGTCCTCGCAGTCAGAAATGTCATCACTACAAGCAACTGGGAGGTTTGCCTCTAACTATATATGGAGGGTTTACTAGAACGTTGGTCAGTCTATTTCTGAGCCTCAGGCAATCTCTCACCCCAACTCCTCTCTCTCTCTCTCTCTCTCTCTCTCTCTCTCTCTCTGTCTCCTTAAATTGTAGAGTAGCATTTAATAACTGCTAATAGCATATTCTCATTACATTTTCACACAGGGTACTAACTTTTCACTCTCATTTAGGAAATTCTATTCAGTCATTTAGTGATTTGGGCCTTATATCTTTCTCATATATAGAGTAAGGATGTGACAGAGATTGAAAACAGAATTCTAAAATTTCATAGATCCAGGGACCATGGGATTTGAAGTCAAGCAAATAACCATTCCAGAAAACACAAGCCAGGCTCTCTGCCTCTCTGGGGTTGAAGCTTAATGACAAACATGTTTGAATTGTGGTGTTACCAGTAAAGTACTCTAGGGTCTTACAAAATGAAAAGCATTTTTCAAGTGGAAAATGGCTTCTATTTTTTCTATGAATATTTGGAAAAGGCTGAATTCATACATAATAATCAAAACAAACATAACAGAACCACTGGAAAAGGACACATATACGAATGTACGGTTTCCTCAAAACAGATGCTTAAAGCAACAAAACAACAACAACAACAACAACAACAACAACAACAACAAGATATTGAGGATGAAAATTAGTCACTGAGAAATAATTCAGTAACTCTTAGAACCTACTATCACTAACCTTGAGATTCAAGAGCTAGAAAAAACTCTAACATTTAAATCATTAAGAAGTTTCAGCCTTGGTGTGCCTGGGTGACTCAGCCAGTTAAGCAGCTGACTCTTGATTTTCGCGAGATCTCACGATACATGAGATCAAGCCCCACATCAGGCTCTGCACTGACAGCACAAATTAAATTAAAATAAAAAAAAGTTTTCAGCCTTGATGTCATATTGCTGTGTTGTGAGCTATGTTACAACCCACTGGTTGCTGATGATAAAGTAGTAGCATTTGTAAGAAATTTGCTTATTTAGAATTAAAGTTGAAAAAAGGTCACTTTCACTTGAATTTTAAGGTGCTTCCTCGAATGGGAAAGCAAGGGATGGGGTCACAGTAGTTGTGCTCTTGTGCTACCTCACAGATGGTTTCAGCTGGCCTGGGTGTCTTTGTGAAAAAAAGAGGAGACTAAAAGCCGCTATTCCAGCACAACGTTAATGTTTCTCTTCTCTGTGTGCATGGTTTCTTTGACTCTTCCAAATACTTGACTTGATGTCCCTTAGTCTTCCACTCAGTTTCACCTCCAAAGTCTTAGACTTGTTTTACTCTCCTAAATGTCTTCTTAATGACCGTGATGCATTCTAGCCTCCAGTTAAATTTGTGATTTTTTTTTTCCAGCCAGGTAACTATATACAGTCATTTAAAAACATGGTCTTATTTTTGTTTTCAGCTTCTTCCCAGTGAATCTGAGTTTCAAAACTCTCTGTTGTTGCTCAGAGATTCAGAGTCTCTCACTGTAACGGATCCAGGAGCCCTGATGACGCACTGAGGCTTTACATAAGCCACAATTACTCAAGACTTTAGTCTGTTGGTCTCATGTAAACCAGGAGGTTTACAGCATTTTAAATAATTTAGGTGCCCCAGTGAAATTTCAAATGTATTTGGTTACAAAATAATCTACATTTGAACAAGTTTAAACAATATGGTAAAAATCACAAAAATGATTATCTGTTGTCCATAAACTATGTGCAAAATGGCACTGAGATCTAACAAAAGTTCAGATATTGTCTTTGCCCCATAAGAAATGTATAAGTTAGGGGCGCCTGGGTGGCTCAGTCAGTTGGGCATCTGACTTCGGCTCAGGTCATGATCTCATGGTTCGTGAGTTCGAGCCCCGCATTGGGCTCTGTGCTGACAGCTCAGAGCCTGGAGCTTGCTTTCGATTCTGTGTCCGCCTCTCTCTCTGCCCCTCCCCCGCTCATGCTCTGTCTCTCTCTCTCTCTCTCAAAAATAAAGATTAAAAAAATTTTTTAAAGAAATGTATAAGTTAGCTAGTGATGAAAGAAAGTAACTTGAAAACAATTAATAATAGAAAATATACAAGCATTAGATAACAGTACATACTTTAGTCATACAAACAAGAAATTGACACTCGTCACAAAAATGAATTTCTTCATCTATAAGATGGACCTAATCAAAGAACCTCCCAAATGGAATTATTGTGAAATTTACTTAATTCTTAATCTCCTAGTATAGAATAGAAATCAAAGTAATTCAACACATATTTCTATCTATACCTACATAGATTTTATGTGTACATGCACACATATACTTTTCATTCTCTTCTTTTCTCTTACACTTACAGCAACTTAGTAGTTCTATTATTTATTCAATGCAGAAATGCAGGTTGCCTGTTCCACTAGTGAGCAAAATCAATCTCAAGCTTAGCTGAACAGACAGGCTGAGTTAATCAATATTCCTTTTCTTTATTTTCTTCTTCCTTCCACTCTCTTGGGCCCTCCCTCATTTTCTCCCAGTTTCCATGTTGTGCGAGATGAGAGACACCATCACCATCTCAGCTCAATGACTGCCTATCTCTCATAGGAGAAAGCAGACTTTGGGGTCAGTTGCCAGCTTCTGCTTCAAAAGTCAAGGACAATCGCCCACTCTGTGTCCTGGTGATCATGTTCTGCCAACTGGTGGCAGATGGCATCTTCCTCGTCTTTCATGGCCAATCCACTCCACTCCACCCGACTTTTCCACTCCCTCCCCCACTTTGGCAAACAGAACATAGACTTTTAAACACTGTCACTTTTTCCATAATCCCCTCAATGGAAAAGAGTTTTTTAAAGTGTAGTTTTTTCCTTTTTTATTTGGCTTTGGTCTTTGAATTACATAATCAAACCACGTGGAGTCGTGTCTGCTGGCATTATAACATTCAACTACCACTTGAAACATAAAGAAAAGCACCAAGGCCTGAAAAATAAGTTATCTCCTTGAGACACCTCTTTCCTCCCCTACACTCATGAAATGGTGCTGTAATTTTGTAAAACTATGCTCTAAAATGTCACCAGACACCGAAACAAATTCAGTTTCCCTCTCAACTTTCAGTCAGTTTCAGTATTATTACCAATATTATATAATGTTAGCAATATTATGTAATAATATTATTCAATAACAAAATAACAATATTGAATATTATTATTATGGGGAAAAATGACCCATATCTAGGTAACTAAGGCATTTCTTTGCCACAATCCTAACAACGATTTCCCAGCTTTCGGCATTCCTGCCTCTCTCTGAGCCATGCGCATGCCTAATTGAACCAAACTGAATCTATCTATCTATCTATCTATCTAAATAACAAGTCATACTCAAAGAGTAAGGAGTTTGACACATTTAATGACATCACTTTCAAACTATTTGTATTCAGAGATATTTGTGAAAATGAAAACAAAAACCTGTGAATTTTCTAAACTCGCCCTTTTTTTTTTACTTGAGTTTAACAAGATGTCACCACAGACCTTTTCCAAGATCTCCCCATCTTCTTCTAACAAAAACTACCCGAGCATCATCTTCAATATATGGGTGATATAGTTTTCTATATTCTCTTTTCTCTTGTGCCTACAGGGACTCAAGTATCCATCCATCTGACCAGTGTTGAAGGAACAAAAATCTCCTGTTTGTGTCCTGTCCTCTCAGTTTCTTCTGAGAGAGTAGCAAAATGGTTATAACTTGGTTCTGCCAGTTTAGTATATGGTGACCTTGGGCAAGTGACTTCACCTTGAAGCTCAGTTTCTCTGTAAAATTAAGATGATAGCAGCAACTAACTTATAGCATCATTAAATGAAAACCCAAGCATAATAAACATAATAAATGCTTTTAAAAGTTAATTGTTACTACTATTCTTTTAAACCATAGGGAATCTGTATTCCTGGGATAGTGTAGGGCTGGTAAGGAGCAGTTACAAGGTAGTATTATATTTGAAAATATCTCTGAATGGAAGATAATGGGGGAAGAGGTAGGGACCTCTTGCATAATAAACTGAGCTATGGGTTAAAAAATATGCTAAGAATGAGATATTCTTCCACTTACATGAAGGAAATAAGGACAGAAGAGGGAAAGAGGATACGAAAATACTCCTTCATATTTGATTGTTTGCTGAGTACCAACTATGAGCTGAGTACACAGAATATAATGGTGACTAAAACAAGTTAAAAAAAAGTTAAAGTCATGAAATTCAGAGTATAAATCCCTGTGTCATATATGAACAAGAAGACTAATAAAGAATATCAGATTGCAGGTAGCTACTTTTAATAAGAGGGTTCCTCTGTGGAGAAGACATTGAACTTATCAAGGTCCAGTTCACTGGGCGGGGGGGGGGGGGGGGGGGTGGGCAGGAAGGAAGGAGGCAGGGAAGAGCACAAGCAGTTCTCCTGGCCTAAAGCTAGGAAAGGGGCAGTGGCTACATTAAGAAAAGCAGTCAACAGAGTAAGCCAGGTGAGGCATGGTCTCTAAATGCTCCTATTATTTTCAAGCTTTTAATAACATCAAAAGGCAATCCATGGTTATCCCAGGCTAGAGCTCAGGTACCCTCCCTGGGGCTAAAATAGACAGTGGGCCACAGAAAAGAGAATTATTGAAAAATAAAGAATGAGGCTTTTTAAGAAACATGTTTGACCTTGTGCTATCTGCAGCTGACTCAATCAGAAGGAGAAAACTTCATAACTTAAAACAAAACAAAACAAAACAAAAAAAACAGTGCCAAGACAATCCAATAGGAAAAAGTACTCTTTTCAACATTCAGTGTTAGAAGAATGGGGCATCCACATGCAAAAAGAAAAAAAAAGTTGGACCTCTTCCTTCCACCGTGAACACAAAATTAAGAATCAAATACCTAAATGTTTGAAGAAAACATGGGAATAAAACTTCATGACCTTAGTTTAGGAGAAGTATTTTTAGACATGACACAAAGTGACCAATGGAAAAACAGATAAATTGGACTTCATCAAAATTAAAAACTTTTATGCTTCAAGGACACCAAGAGAGTAAAAACAGCTACATATGGATTAGGAGAAAATATTTGCAAATCATATATTCAAAAAAGGAACTTGTGCCCATGCCTTATAAAGAACTCTTACAGCTCAACAATAAAAATGAGTAAGTACATTGAGAAGTAGGCAAAAGATTTGAACATATATTTTTCCAAAGAAGATACAAAAATGACCAAAAGTGCATGAAAAAATACTCAACAGCATTAGCCATTAGGGAAATGCAAATAAACCACAACAAGATATCATTTCACCCCACTGGGATGACTATAATAAAACAGGTAATAATAAGCATTGGTGAGGAAATGGACAAGTTGAAACCCTCAAATATTGCTGGTGGGAATGTGAAAGCATGCAGTCACTTTGGAAGACAGTTTGGCAGTCTCTCAAAAATGTTAAACATATACTTACAATATGAACTAGCGATTACACTCCGAGGTATATACCCAAAAGAACTGAAAACACACATCTACACAAAATCTTGCACATGAATGCCCATAGCAGCATTATCCATGACAACCAAAAAAGAGGGAGAAAAACATAAAATGTCCACCAACAGAGGAAGGAATAAATAAAAGTGGCATGTCTATACAATGCAATATTATTCATCCATAAAAAGGAATTAATGTACAATTCATGCTACAACATGGATGAATGTTGAAAACATGCTAAGCGAAAGAAGCCACTCATATAGAACACATATCATCACATCATTCCATTTATATGCACTGTCCAGAATAAGCACATTCATACAGACAGAAAGTAGATTAATGGTGGTCTAGTGCTTGGGGTTTGGGAGAAATGGGAAGTGAGTGCAAATAGCCATGAGGTTTCCTTCTTGGAGTAATAAGCATGTTCTAAAATTGATTGTAGTGATGGTTGCATGATTTTATGATTATATTAAAAAACCACTGAATTGTACACTTCAAATGAATGAATTAGATAGTATATGAATAATATCTCAAGAAAGTTGTTAAAAAATCCAATCAAACTTTTTCTTATAGAACATTCAGGGAACCAGAAGTTAAATAATGATATGTTTGTCCACACTGAAGTTAAAATAAAAGAATATACTGCCTATTGACAAACCCTCAATTTTGTTACTTTATACTAAGTTGCCCACTCTCAAAGTAGACAGATATTCAAGAAATATTATCTTCCACACTGAAATTTTCCCAACAATAAATCGTTGGCATAACAGTATGACACAAGATCACACTGTTGGATGAACACAATCTCCTCATATTTCCTCCTTCCAGATGGTATTCTAACTGCTTTTGGTCAGCTTCTTGAAGTAACTTTCCATTGAATTAGTTACCATCTCATTTTTAATACATTGATGTACATGTCCTTAACAAATTACCGGAAAAAAGGATAATATTTTTCTTATAACTGCACACCTTACCTCCACACAGACACAGAAGAACACAATGGAAACTTCTGTATGTAGGGCAGATTAGGAATGGGGGGGGGGTCCCTTTCTGTCTCTTGGGACACAGAACCACTATACTATCGGTCACTCAACAGGTGTGCAGGGGTGAGGCATACAGCCTCTACAGTAGATGAGTAACAGATAAAAACAATAAATAAGTCCACTCAAATAGTGCTATTTAGAGTAAGCATACCATCAAAATCTAGCACAAATATTGAGTATTAGTTTAGCAAGAAAAATTTCTGAGGTCAAATATGGAAAGGATTACCTATTAACATCATGAATAAAAAGGACAGAAAATGTTCATCATTAATATATATTTACAGTTAACTACAGATACCATGTTCCAAAGATCTAATAATATCTCATAAATATTTTTACTAGAGGACAGAACTTAAATTTCTCTGATCATTTTCTAATTCTCATCGCAACTAACTTCGAAAAGTTGGATCTTAACTCTTTGTCACTCACTTACTGGTTTTGTGATCTTGGAAAATTCCTTAAACTTTTGAACCTAACTTACCCCATGTAAAAATAATTAACTCATATTAGTGGCAAGAATTAAATCAAATAATTCATATGAAGGACCTAATACTATAGTTAACACAAAGAGTATATCAAATAGTAGCTACTGTTATGATTATTACATTGTCAGTACTATATTACCAAAATCCAGTGGACTAGGATAGCAGCAGTCTTGAGATTTAAACTTGAGAAATCAAGGACATTTAATGCTAATATAATCAGAGATAATATAAAAGATAGAATGATTACTCAACTGAGAATATGGGAATTTATACAAGGTTAGCCACCATAACCTCTGTGGGACCCATATTTCTCCTCTGTAAAATGAACAAAATGATCTTTGAAGTTCCTGACTACTTCCATAAGATAAGGGGAAAAGATTTATTGATTTCCATTTTCCTTACAATATTCTTTATAAAATTTTTTTGGCCTTAATTTCAGACTCAAACTTTTATTTAAACATCAACTCATGTTTGGAATAGAGCAATGGAGATGATAACTGCAAATCACACAAACAAGAGTGAACATATATTTTAATGGATTTAAATCTATAATCTCAGGAATAGAAAAAAGCTACCACCACCCATTCCTCGGTTATAAAAAAAAACAACAAAAAAAGAAAAAAACAAAAAAAAAACCACTGTAAAACAATCTGGAGTCTACATGAATGAACAAAACTTGTACAGCCTCAAAAAGCAAAAGATTTTATGTGATACAGATTCCAGATCTCTCAAATAAGGAAATAATGTACTAGTTCTCATATTGCAATTCTAACCACATCTAAAAATACAGATACTCACTTCTCACTAAGAATGTTGATCTTTGTAATTTTTGCTATGTGAGATGGTGTCTGTATAATTTATGTGACAGGTATTGAGATATGCCAAAAAGCTACTTCTTTATTGTTATTTTTATAAAATAGAAATAAGAACTTAAATTTGGAACATATTTTGACTTCAAAGAACCCTTTTTAAAGTAGAATATATTATTCATATTGTAAGGAGATGTATTTATTTTAAATCTTACTGAGATTCTAAGGAAAAAAAAATTCCCTCCTTTGATTTTTATTTTGCTGTTAAAGATAAAAATCTAATTTTATTAGGAGAATCTTAGGGGACCATTTAAAAGTAATTTTCAGTACTTATTTGGCCAAGAAATCCTAAAGATGCACGTTTTGCTGAAAGAGTGGGACTCTAATTGTTAATTGCCTCAAAGATATATTGTGCTTGCTAGAGATCCAGCCCAACTTGGCAGACAATTTATTCACACAGGGATCAGTGTTTTGCGTAACAGAAGCCAAGCTGTTAAGTATAAGCCGTCTTCTTTCTTTTTACTGTGGACCTTTTATTCTGACCCTTTCAGTACAATTTCTTTAAATTGTTGGTGGTTGTCAAGATTCTGTGGTCTTCCATATTTTCAAATAACCTGAAGGTGAATATGAATTTGCGAATGCCATGAAAGTAAGGAATGTAAAATCTCTGAGCTCAAATATTTGAAAAAGAGACTTCCTAGTTATTTTGAGGAGCAAGGAGACAGTAATATTGCACTTTGAAGGGGATAGTGTTTTCAGCCACTGTTAACATGCAGAGCCACTGTGCCCGGCTCCTTCTGTGGAATTACATCAGTAACCAATAGAGGGAGCATACAACCTGTGCACTACTTGCAGTTCCCAGCATGATTGGCCCATCACCAGCAGTTCCATCCAGAGCTTCAGTTATGCCCTTAAGGCTTTGTGTTCCCAACAACTAATAAAAAGGCACTGCTGGTTGTCAGCAAGTGCAGGAGGAGACCCTCATCTCAAAGGAAGCAGCAATCAAATCCACTGGCGTTCACAGGTTAACAGCAATGGGCCGAGTAGAATGGGTGAATTTAATGTGAAGGTGCCAGTTCATATGGACTAAGGAGAGGGGTCATTTATGGCTCAGACTTGGACTTTCAGCATTTAGACAAGGGAGGGAATACAGTTGTGTAAAATAAACCCATTTTTTATACCAGCACACAGATCATCCCATTATTTTTCCACTAAGTCATTTTACCTGATTTGATTTTCACACATCACATCACCTATGTGGAAAAATGAAGGGGAATGTTACTAAGATTTGTTTTGGATTGTAACACATTGGAAATAATGAGGTGCTTCTTAAAAAGAGGTGAGTTGATGACAAGTTAGACACATATGTGATGGTAGACCAGTGGGACGAATGTATATAGGTCACCAGGCTCGTTTGGGTGACATTAGCTTGTAGACATTCACATACATTGTCTCATCTGGTAGTTCCACAGTGTAATGTTCATTTCACTGATGAGGAAATGGGTGCCATAGGTATTAGAGAACCTGCTTAAGAGATATAGTGGTTCAGGATCCCATCTGCCCACGTACTAGTCCTGTAGGACTACTGCTTCACAAATGAACTTGATTAGTGTTTCCACAGTGTTCAGTGGAACTCTACCTCTGAGGAATGGTCACTGAGATGATAAACCATAGCTCCTCAAAAATGAGATTTTGGAATGTAATACCTAGCTCATAGCTGATTCTTACTAAATTTTTAATAAACTAAACCAATCCTTGAGTTTGAGTTAGGTTATAGAATAAGTGTAACACTCAGGGCTCCTGATTATCATTCCCAGAATCAACCCATTTCTAGGTTATAATGACTTCTTATGTCTGTCTCCCCTCCTTTCCTTCATCTTGCCCTTCCTCCCTCCATTCCTTCCTTCCTTCCTTCCTTCCTTCCTTCCTTCCTTCCTTCCTTCCTTCCTTCCACAAACATTTACTAAATGACTATGACACATCAGGCAGTTTGTAATGTGCTAGAAATAATAGGATGAACAAAAGGAGAGTTCTAGCTGTCATGGAACTTACATTCTTGTGAGAGAGACAGGTATCATTTGTAAAAGAAAAATGCTATGAAATGTAGGTCATGGACCTTCAAGAGTCAGCTAAGATATAGAAGCAATGATTGAGGTACTATCTGAAAGATGAATAGAAATTATCTTATGAATCTGAGAAAGATGAGAAGAAACCATTTAAAAAAGAAAGAACAGAATATCTAAAGATTCTATAGCTAAAGTGTAACACATTTGGAAAACTGAAAGAAAGCTACTGTGAGTACAGTTCAGAGAGCAAGGGAGAGAAGGAAATTCATGGGAACATTGGATAGTCCATGTGAGGCCTGCAGGCTGTGAGAAGATTTTTTTTTTTAATAGGAGGTGACTTGATTGAATTTGAATATGAAAAACACACTCTGTATATGAGGATTCTCTGTTCTTTCTGCACAATTTCTCTATAGACCTAAAACTTCTCTAAAAAATGTATTCTCTTAAAATAATATGTGTATGAGATAGAACAGAGGGAGGAAGAGAGTAGAGTCTGAAGGCAAGCTAGGAGAATACTGCAGTTCTCCAGGACAAAGAGGGCCAGGGACTGAGCCCAACGGACCTCCAGAGGTTAAGGGGCTGAGGACGAACAAGCAATGGTGCCCAGAAAGCATGAGCAGTGAAGTAGGAATGAAATCAGGAAAATGGTGTCCTTGAAGCTCAATGAAGAAGGTATTTCAAGAAAGAGGGAGTGATCAATGTGGCAAATAGTCTGATTGGGCAGTTATTATGAGGACAGAAATAATCATTACTTTTAGGAAAATTAGAGGCCACTGATGACATATATAAGGAAAAATCTGGTGGAGTTGGGGTGGGGGGACAATTAGATTAAGGCAAAGACAAGAATTGGAGAGACTATAATATGGAGTATAGAGCAATTTTGTTGCAAAAAGTAGCAAAATATACAAGTGGGTGTATAACAGAAAAAGTTTGGTTGAGATTTTTTTTAAATAAAAGAATAATAGCATGATTGTATGCTCATATTTTTACTTTTTTTTTTGTTTATTTATTTTTGAGATAGAGACAGACAGATCACGAATGGGGGAGGGTCAGAGAGAGAGGGAGACATGGAATCCGAAACAGGCTCCAGACTGTGTGAGCTGTCAGCACAGAGCCCGACATGAGGCTTTAACTCATGAACTGTGAGATCATTACCTGAGCCGAAGTCAGAGACTCAACTGACTGAGCCACCCAGGAGCCCCAAGTATGCTCATATTTTTAAATCTTTACCATGTATGAGATTAATTTACTTTTTAAAATAAAAATGCCTATGGGAACAATACAATATGGAAGACAGACCTACAAACAAGATGAAAACAGTACAATCGATAGATTATGGCTTTTGAAAAGGTGAGACTGGATGAAATTCTAAGACAAATGAAGGACTAGATATAGGAAGGAAAAGGGACAGTTCCTTTATTATAAGGGAGGAAAAGAGGACCAAAAGGCAGATGTAAGTAGTTTTGTATATAGTTCAACCCATGAACAACATGGGTTTGAATTGTGCTGGTCCACTTATAAGCTGGTTTTGTTTTATTTTAAATAAATACTGTATAGTACTGTAAATGTATTTTCCTTATGATTTTCTTAATGTTTTCTTTTATCTAGTTTATCATATTCTTATAACATAAAAAATATGTGTTATTCAAGTGTTTATGTTATTAGTAAGGCAGATTTGGTCAACAGTAGGCTTTTAATAGTTAAGTTTTGGGGGAATCAAAAGTTATATGTAGATTTTTGACTGCATGGGAGTCAGTGCCCCTAATCCCCACATTATTCAAAGGCCAACTATATTAGATATCAGAAAATTGGGGTGATTTCCATAAAATTAAGTGGGAGAGAGTGGCTGGTCAAAACTAAAACACAAAATAAACTCTTCAAATGATAATTGATTTGCATCAGTTATAACCATATCAGAATGAGTTATTTGTTATTCACAGAACCCATTATGACACATCACAGCCCCTAGATTAGAGTCAAGTAACCCTAAGCACAAATCTATCATCTCCCCTGTGATTCCTATAAGCAAGTGACACATCAGAAATAATGAGTCATGAGAAAGACAATGTGATTGGTGCTGAAGGAATAAGCCCTACACCATGTCATGCCCCTGCACTAATTGTTTTCCATAAGCCTTAATTGCCTGTCTGGGCACTCTTTGCTCCTCGACACCCTGAATGACAAGTTGGTAATTCACAACAGGAGATTTGAGCAACTGGAGAACATCTCTCAAGAGCTCCTTTTGGCTTCCTCCCCTGACTAGACACGTCACGGTAGTATTTAATGCATTAGTATACCACTTTTAGACAGGAGTTTGTTCCTAAATAAAAATCAGCCTTACTTAAAAAGAAAAAGATAATAACAACACAAGGGAACATGTCTATTTATTCTAGGCAAAGTGTTAAAAACAAACCTAGCAGCAAAATTAAGGAGAATTTTAAATTCAAGGACAATTTATAGGAAAGAATAGCTAGATACAGAATATTTGTTCTTTCTCTGGACTTCCATTTCTATTTCACATGTTCTTAGTTAATACTTTGGTTGCTAGATCATTCAGGGTTTCTAGTATTTATGAAAGTATTAAGTAGAATTCTGGATTGTGGCTTGATGTACATTACACATAGTAAGGTCTGAATTTCTGCTTCTTTCTTTGAGGAATCAGATGAGGCTCAAGTAGCCAATAATAAACATAGGAAGAGTTTTCCCCACAAAAAGAGAAGCCTCTGGAAGAATAGCAATGTCTAATCTCCTTTTTGACCCTGTTACGGGTTGATCTGTATTTATCCCAAATACATATGTTGAGGTCCCAAATCTTAGTACTTCAGAATCTGACCCTGCTTGGAGACAGGGTATTTAAAGAGGCAATTGAGTTAAAATGAAGTCATGAGAGTAGACCCTAATCCAATCTGACTTGTGTCCTTATAAGAAGAGGAAATTTTAGGACACAGAGGATGCAGAGGGAAGGCCCTGAGAAGACACAGGGAGAAGGAAGCCAACTATACAGCAAAGGTTGATGCTTCAGAAGAAACCAATCCCTGTTAACACCTTGATCTTGGACTTCTAGACCCAACACCTGTAAGAAAATAAATTTCTGTTATTTAAGCCACCATGTCTGCAATACTTTGTTAGATAGTCCTGGAAAGCCAATAAATACTTTGTTTACCCACCCCTCTTTCTTATTGCAGACACACACCATTTTAAAAGCATGCTGGTCAAGTGAAACCTTTTCATATGAGATCAGAGGATCCTTAAACCAATGCCACTTCATAATAATGGTCCTGTTGATGCAATCTGAATTAATATAAAAGGTTGAATTTAGTTTTATTACTCTGATGTTTGAAATATAAGCATTTGATTAACACTGAGTTGTATATTTTCACAAAATTAGCTGAATGCCTGTGTGAAGCTAACCTGGTGTGCATGCTGCCAAGCTCCCTAAGGATCAGGGCTCCTTTGAATAGGCGCTGTAAGAGAAACAGCCAAATGGCTAACTCTCCAGGGCAGCCTGGATCAGCAGGACACACACATGAATGTCCCTGGTACATCCCCCTTCCTACTCCATTAGTACACCTTTCTCGTCTCAGAACTTCCTTCATGCTTTGCCAGTATTTCTTCAGCCTAAAATTCTTAACCTCATGGCCACCTAATCAAAATCCTGCAGTTTTTTTTTTTTTTTTTTTTAATTCCAGTTTCAGACTCACTGCCTCCAGGAAAGACTTCCTTGATTATTCCAGTCCTTACTGATCTGTTGCTTCCTAAATTTCATCTGCATTTATAATCCCACCTGAGACAATTCAGTATCCAGGCCAGTTATTATTTATGGCACTACTCAGGCAATTGTTCCAAAATGTTGCTACTGTTCCATGAGCCTTACTCACATCAGCAGAGTGCTAAGTGTTCCTCTCACTCTTATGTCCTTCCATCCTCACCACAACCTCCACAACCTCCTGAGGGAGGCATTCTTACTTCACATTTTCTAAGAGGAAACTGGCTCAGAAAACCTAAGCAACCAGCTCAAGTGGCAGAGCTGGGAACTGATTCTGTCCAGTAGAGAAGTCTCTATCTCTTTCCTTTTCCTACGCTGGCTTCTAGGGTGGCCCTCGCAGCTTTGCTTTTCACCATCACCTCCGCATCTTCTCCTCCTAGGTCATCTTCTCCTCCTAGGACCCTCCTAGGTCCTCCTAGGTCTCCTCCTAGGTCCTAGGGGACAGTTTCTACTTGCTCTCTACTCCTATACACCTAAGGCAAATAGTTTGATATTTATCAAAATATTTAGGAAAGCACCTGGAATAAATTGGGGTTTTATAACTCCTTGGTGGCTCTGCAATTAGGTTGCCAGTTTTCTTATTAGGATATAGGGATTTCAGCAGGTTGGATCATACATTTCTGCATGATCCAGGACCTCTTAGGATTTCCATCTGGGCCTTTCTAGGCCTGATGTAATGGGGCTGTAAAGATGAGCCATTTTTTAAAATTTTATTTTAGAGAGAGAGAGAGTGTGTGTGTGCACAAGTCAGGAAGAGGGGCAGAGGGAGGGAGAGAGAATCCTAAGCAGGCTCCATGCTCAGTGTGGAGCTTGACACAGTGTTTGATCCCATGACCCTGGGATCATGACCCGAGTCGAAATCAAGAATCAGGTACTCAACACCCAAAGCACCCCCAGCACCCCAAGATGAGTACTGTTTGAGAAAGGTAGTATTTGAATAACGAACAGGACAAATGAACCTAAAGATGAATTGACAGAGATAACATTTGTTTCAAAGCCAGGAAATTCAACAGGCCTGATCATCTGGGTTGCAGATGATTCTTCAGGTTTCACATTTTGAAACATTCAGAATCACTTCAGCTCAGTTTTTTATTAAGAAGAAGGAGGAAGGAAAGGAGGAGGAGGTGGGTGAGGAGGGGGAGGAAGAGGAGGAGGAGGAGGAGAAAAGGAAAGAGAAGGGAAGAGAAAAGAAAAGAAAAAAAGAAAAAGAAAAAGAGAAAGAAAAGAAGAAAAGAAAAGAAAACAAAAGGAAAACCCCTTCCCTGGTTCCTTGAGAGCTGGCACAGGACATGGTGATATACCAGTTTTATCCTTGCTGCAAGGGTGCTTCCCACCCCTAATTATCAGCAGCAGTTCTGCTGCACACTCCTTTTCCTCCTGTTGTATTCCTTTTCCTGTGAATATGATTTCTCTTCCTCATTCCTGTACCATTTCTAACCTATGGGTTGTTCTCTCCACTGGCCATTGACTCACTCAAACATGCTGTTTCCCTAGCTAAGATACAGCCCAAAGGGGCCCTGCCACAGAAAAAGAACTGCCTGGAGAAACTCTATTTTCATAATAACAGCCACCGACATTTGTTTAGCACTTTACGGTCTATTTTCTTAGCGTGCTTGGATTGCAAAGCCCTTTTCAATTATTGGATAAAAAAGACAGGTAAACACAAACAGCCTGTGAATGCATAATTAAAACAATGCCTCAAAGAAAAATGAGGGAGGAAAATCACATTAATTCCAGCAAATAACGTTAATAAACAGCTGCTGCCATCAAAGTACTAAAAGACACTATTGGTTTTAGTATTAACG
This sequence comes from Panthera uncia, assembly GCF_023721935.1. Taxonomy (NCBI): domain Eukaryota; kingdom Metazoa; phylum Chordata; class Mammalia; order Carnivora; family Felidae; genus Panthera; species Panthera uncia. Next base: position 69,062,411 of record NC_064811.1, on the reverse strand, counting down.
AGGGACTGAAGGAGAAGGCAATGCGAAATACTTTTTAAGAGTATAGTCTGTGAAATTCATGAACTTCTCTGGTCTCCAGTCTCCTATGGTGTAGAGAGAAAGCTATGACCATGTTAAGTAATTCATAACTGCAAGACTTTTAAAATTTTGATTTATCCAGGGGTGCCTGGGTGGCTCATTCAGTGAAGTGCCTGACTTCAGCTCAGGTCATGATCTCATGGTTCATGGGTTCCAGCCCCCAATCAGGCTCTGTGCTGACACAGCTTCGGATTCTGTGCCTCCCTCTCTCTCTGCCCTGCCATCTCCAAAAAGAAAAAAAAAAAAAGAATAAAAACTTTAAGTTTTTTAAAAAAAATTTTGGTTAATCCAATGCAATCATTCCATAGATAATAAAACTGAGGCCTAGTTTATTCATTAATTCAACAGACATGCAGTGAACATACACTATATGATAGCCACTTTCCTAGGCACTTGGAATAGAAGGTAACATTTCTCAAGAGCTTCAAATCTAATGGGGAAGAAAGAGAATACAGCTAATATAAAAAAGGTGAGTCTCAAAGGCAGAGGAAGAAAATGCAGAGTACAATAAATTTTAAACCCTAATCTCATTTCTTTCACTTGCCCTCTTTATTTCTCTTAACTCTTAGATATTTGGCCTCTGTGGGATCTAGAAAATGAACCCATCCATATTATTATTCTTATTGGTATGAGAAAGTTGTAGCATGTGGTGGTTTTGTGGGCTCACACGGGTGTCAAGCCTGGCTTGAGCATTTACTAGAAACATGAATGTGTACCACTGCCTCCTGGCCTTGGGAAGAATGGCATCAATCACAAGTGTGGTCACATATTAAATGAGCCATTGTGTATAAGGCCTAGCATGCATTAGTACAGGGCCTGACACCTATTTCAGTAAATGTTAACCATAAACATGATAGAAGTGTTTCTCATACTGATGTTAAAGGAAACCTGGTAGGTTGCGGCAGAGAGATATCAATAAATGAGTGGTGAGGAAAACAAGATACCCCTCTGAGAAAATGAGCTCGTTAATTTTACCAGTAAACAAAGTAGGGCCATTTTCTATAAGATATTTAAAATTTTATGATGCTAGTGTACATTGTAAAGCAGTGAGTTTAGAAGACACTTCAAGCTTCTTTGATCTTGAAAAGGATGCTTCCATTTCAGAATACTTATGAATATCTCCCTGAACTTGTATGGACTAAGCAAATATAGGAATTTTTTTTCATGCCAGGCACACCCAATCCTCTATTAATGGTATTCATTTCTGAAAAAGTCACATAACAGAGATCAGCACTGGTCAGGATCTAGAGTTATAAATGGGCTAAGACAGGGTTTAAATAGAGAATTTTAGTTTGGTTACTAAAACTTTTTAGATTTACTGTGATTGGGGAAAAAATAAGCATTATTAAAAGATGAAAGCTTCTAAATAAAACTGTTGGCAAACAGTTCCTGAATCATGATTTTGAGGCTGTGGGTGATGCTATGGCCTGGGGAGACAGGCTGTCTCAGAGTTCTAATTCTGGCTCTGGTGGCACCAGTGGGGATTAGTGATTTATATTAGTATCTTCAGGCTCCTTTTCACAGGTTTTGTTTCTCTAGCTTTTTTTATCTAGCTACAAGGGTCCACAAACTATGGCCCATGGGCCAAATCTGGCCTACTATCTATTTTCCACATTTTTAAGTGGCTGGAAAAAATCAAAAGAACCATAATATTTCTTGATATTTGAGAATTACATAAAATCCAGATTTTGGTGTCCATTAATAAAATTTTATTGGAACATAGCCAATACCCATGTGCTTATGCTACAATGGCAGAGTTGAGTAGTTATAACAGAGAGCATATGGGCTGTAAAACCTAAAATATTTATTCTCTGGTCCTTTCCAGAAAATATTTGCTGACCCCTGATCTGGCATATAGAATGAATCCTAACATTAAATGTGAATGGATGAACATGTCTACCAATACCGTCAGAGAGCACTCCTCATACAGACACTCTTCATGAGTGTGATCATAAGATCACACTCCAAACGGGTTCACAAATGTGCCAAATGCCTTCTGGTTGACATGGCAGTAAAATTTCAAGGGATTACAAACATTTTAAAATGCCCTTTGTATTATTTTAATAGCCTCTTTCAAATGTATATTTTAAGGCATTTTAAGTAGGAAGGGAATTTTGAAGGAAAAATCCCAACCACTTTTTTTTAAATAAAAGAATACATAGTAGCTAAAACATGCTGCTTTTCAATGCATTTATTTAATTCATGTTCAGAATTACTTGTGTATATAGAATTACGATTTCATACCATAAACAACTCCTACTCACATTCTCTAAATGATTTCCACACACTAACTAAGAAAAGAAAAATAATACAAGCTTCATGGCTGCCTACAGACTTAGGCAGACAAAAAAAGAGATTGTCATAGTTGCCTTTGGGTAACAGAATTGCACGAACTGTAACTTACAGTACTAACACAAAAGAGAAAAAATAGTTAAGATAAAGACAGTGTCATAAAATTAAATGCCTTAGCAGCATATTTAACTAATGATCAAGAAAATGACCAACTTTTATGCCTTTTATGCTAGAACACTATTAAAATGTCTCCACATTTTCACACAAAATAGACACCAAATACTGGTTTACGTTTTTAAAGACAGCAAATTAATATAACCAATGACTTTATTCACCCTACTAGGAATTGCAAATACACACATGGATGATAAACTATCATTGCTGATGTCAAATAATTATTTCAAAAACTCAAAAACTGGGCCAAGCTTTTTTCTTTCTCAGAGACATCCATGACTATATCTTACAACTATCTATTTCTCATATGGCCTATTCTATACTGCAGCTGCACTGACCATCTAAATAGGCTCAAGTTTGGGTCAATTAAAAATTATACACTCTCCAGATCCATGAAATGTTCTACCTAGGAAGAATTTTTTTGTAAATGCGTGAAATAGGTCTGGAGAGTTATCCAATCATAGAAACAGGAGAAAAAACAACTAGATCAGGGAGATAAAAGTAAAAACTGATTAACAGTATACCATGTAATTACAAATAATAGAGAAAAATTTTGCCACACTTATGCATGTGTGTATATAAGTGAAATAGATAGATGCATATGAATACAGAGATAAATAACTAAATATGGAGAAAATGCAGATAAATAGATTGATAGAGATTAATCAAATCTCTGGACCCCAAATTTAGACTACAGTTCTTAACCTACAGTCTACAGTTGGGTTTCTAGGAATCTTTGAAACCCCCCAAATCATTTGCAATTTATATAGGTAAATACATTTTTCTGACAAAACAATACATAATACAGTTATTAGATTGTTTAGGTACTCATGTCCCCTAACTTTTCGCTCAGCTCATAAAAATCCTTCTGCAAAATAATTAGAATAGAAACATTCTTTATTGATATTTACAGAAGTGATATGCAATTGTCAGAGGATATTGGAAATAATTAGCGTAGTCATGGCTAAAGGCAGGCTATATGACACCTTCTCTTCTGAAGGGTTTAATTTTATTTCCAGGCAGATGAAACTCACTTTGGATTACCCTTCAAAATTTCTCTCTTTTTTTTTTTCATTTCCGTAGCTGTATCTTCACCTCTCATCCCCTTTTCTTCTGTGTTTACCTCTTTTATTTCCCTGGAGGAAGGAAGAGGATAAGAAAGCCTCCCAGTTCTAGTTATTATTGATTTGGGGCACTGTGCCGAATTGGGGCTTTGAGAGTCTGGAATATTGGTAATTGCCCTTGAAACTCATAATGAGTCTTTCCTTGGATAATACCTATGCGGGCTGGTGTACTGATTCCCAACATGTGAATAATATTAAGCGTGCTTGCTAGTGGCTAGACAGTGTGTGATAAGTTGGCCAGTGTATGGAGGGAGTTTGTGAAGAAGCAGAGACAATTTTAGCAAAGTGAGTTCTGTAATGAAGACAGCGGAGCTTCAGCATGCATCGTTTTCCAGAGGAAAAAGTTACAGGTGCACATTCCTTCTCTGGTATAGTTATTCACATAAAAGTAAGGCTACTGCAGGCAGGCGAATTTTCTCCCCAGCTCGTCATGACAGTATTACTATTTGTGACCAGAGAACATACATTTAAAAGAACTGTGAGTGGGCACCTTTATCTAGTGCCTATTTTTATGATAGGCTTAAACATATAAACAATTGCAAATAGATGAAAATGCCTACTCTCACATCAAGTACCAAAATTCTTAATACATATTCTGTTAATCATAATAAAAAAATAAATTTTAATTTATTTTAATAAATAAAAAATTCATAAGTTCATATTTCAGAAACCAGGCTCCAGCCTCTAATATCTCATATTTTTTATGCCAGAAAAAAAATATATATACATATATACATACATATATACACAGAAAATCAAAATAAAGTTGTGTATATATACACAACTTTATTTTGATTTTCTGGAACTTTACCTTTGTAAAGATAAATCAGTCTCTCTCTCTCTCTCTCTCTCTCTCTCTCTCTCTCTCTCTCACACACACACACACACACACACACACACACACACACACACAAAGTAGTGTTAGCTGTTTGACCTTGATCGAATTACTTCACTGTGCCTCAGTTTCTTTATCTGGAAATGGAGATAATAACAGAGCCGGCTTCATGGAGCTGTGATAAAGATCAAATTTAATGATACATGTAAAGATCCTGGAACATTGCCTGGGATACAGATAAAGCTATAAATCCTATAATGGGTAGCCTACTGCTCTGTTTAGATCCCAGAGGCTGGCATGTTGGCTGCTGATGGCTCACAGAAGCCTTCATGGACATTGCTCTCCATTGCAACAGGGAGCTGTTTCACCTGAGTTTATCTGTCTCCTCTTTTCCCATAAACCACTAGACTAGCTAATACCAAGATAAAAGGTCTGCTCCTTGAGTTTAGAGCAGCCCTGAGGGGCATCCCAGCTCTGGAGCCCCCCATAGCATCAGCTGAGACCTTATTTGTAATGGTGGTGTGGGCCAGCTTCTCCTTCTGTCTAATCCTGCTCTCCTTGCTTTCTCATAGATGAGATATCTCCAGAGAGCATTCCCTAATACACTGTTTTTAAAAAACTTATCTATCTATCTATCATCTATCTATCTATCTATCTATCTATCTATCTATCATCTATATCCAGTATAGATAACATAGTGTTATAGTAGTTTCAAGTGTATAATATAATGATTCAACAATCCTACACATTACTCAGTGTTCATCAAGATAAATGTCCTCTTAGTCCCCATCACCTATTTCACCCTCCCCCCACCCACTTCCCTTCTGGCAATCACCACTTTGTTCTCTGTATTTCAAGACATGCAGTTTGTTTGTCTCTTTTTTTCTTTGTTAATTTGTTTCTCAAATTGCACATGAGTGAAATCATACAGTATTTGCCTTTCTCTGACTAACTTATTTTACCTAGTATTATACCCTCTAGCTCCATCCATGTGGTTGCAAATGGCAATTTTAGTCTATAAATCTGAAGAAAAAAAACGTTAAAAATTCACATTCTATGTTGAAAAACACAAGGGAAGTTGTACCTTACAGAGAATGCATTTCAGAGAAGAAACCTAAACCCCATTTCCCTGACCCTGACTATAACAAGAGGAAGACGACTAGGACAGAGGAAGTGCCTCTTGAAGGAAAGTTTTCAAGATAAACCCTATTTTTTTAAGGGGAGGAAAATAAATTCTCTCAACCATCAGAACAAGTTCAGAGAAGCACAAGAGAGTTGCTGGTAAATTCTGAAGTATGCTAGAACTGTCACTCACCCCTTCTCCAAGTTGTAGGCTCACATGAAGCTCAGCAATCCATTGAATCTGTTGGGTCTGAAGCTCATGCTTCACGGAAAAAGGGACAAGATGACAGGGTTGAGGGAAGCAGCAATGGTGAAACAGCCTGCATTATCCCTACTTGGCAGACCAGGGTACATGAGTTTCCTGGTAGCTGAATAAGCACAAAGAAAGCAGCTGGCTTTTGAGCCCTTCTAATGGTATGCCATCTAACAGGACCTTGCTTAAGGTGGAAAAGTCTACCATGTGAAGTGGATTTCCAATTCTAGGGATGCTGAACAATCCACAAATGTTCTCTATAAGCAAGTCGACTTTTGGAAAGGAATGTAATAACCAGTCAGTGTTAAGGAGCTGTACTACAGCAATAGCTTCTGTGTAGACAGACTTCTACCTTCTTCCATTTCTCTTTTGGTAACGTTATCAGAAAGGAAAGCAGAGAAGTAGGAAAGAGGGCATACAGAATTTCCCTCCACTTCAGCCACTATAACCACAAAGAGGTCTTTGCTGCACAAGGGGATGGAAAGATATTACACAGCAGGAAATAAGAGTTCAGCATAGCCAATTTAGGAGTAGCTATTGCTGACAATAAAATCATTTCAAACAATTGAGAGTCTGCCGTGAACCTGGTAAACATATACACTTCAATAAGTATTCATACAGTACCCCGCATCATACTGTACCATGTGTTAGAGATGCCATGATAAGAAGAAAGACATGGCTTCTAACACTTATGGAGCATGCACTTCCTCATCTCCTTTTGCCTTTCTGCCTCTGAATCATTATGTCTTCTCCCTGTGACAGACTATTCTTCAAAGAAGGTTGAGACATCATAATCTATTAATTATTCTGTTTATTTTTTAAACATCATAAGGAAAATTTTCCCAGAACACATTTTAAGAAGCAAAAAGACTGAATGCATTTTCTTACTTCAAGTACTATACATTAAATTCTGCCAACATTCCTTTCTCAACCACATTTCCCAAAAGCTTAGCACTTGGCCATAAAAGTTCACTCCAGTCTAAAATTTGGCATGCCTGACAGCAAAGTCTTCAAATTTGCCAATTTGGCTAACATCTCCTTGTTGAATAACAAGTAGGGAAATAGGAAAGAAAATATGTGAAATGGTATAAATCATGGCATTATCCAGACACAATTCATTTCATGAGATAATAGTAAGACTAAAATAAATTAATCCTAAATTATGGTAGATTTGTTTTCAGATAGATTTTCACAAAAGTTGAAAATCTGCATGGAAATATACTATACAAAGAAATATAATTGAGTCATATACAAAAATCAGAGAACATTTTTTAATGTTTGTTTATTTATTTATTTATTTATTTATTTAAATATGAAATTTATTGTCAAATTGGTTTCCATACAACACCCAGTGCTCATCCCAACAGGTGCCCTCCTCAATGCCCTTCACCCACCCTCCCCTCCCTCCCACCCCCCATCAGCCCTCAGTTTATTCTCAGTTTTTAAGAGTCTCTTATGTTTTGGCTCCCTCCCTCTCTAACCTTTTTTTCTTTTTCCTTCCCCTCCCCCATGGACTTCTGTTAAGTTTCTCAGGATCCACATAAGAGTGAAAACATATGGTATCTGTCTTTCTCTGTATGACTTATTTCACTTAGCATAACACTCTCCAGTTCCATCCACGTTGCTACAAAAGGCCAGATTTCATTCTTTCTCATTGCCACATAGTATTCCATTGTGTATATAAACCACAATTTCTTTACCCATTCATCAGTTGATGGACATTTAGGCTCTTCCCATAATTTGGCTATTGTTAAAAGTGCTGCTATAAACATTGGGGTACAAGTGCCCCTATGCATCAGCTCTCCTGTATCCCTTGGGTAAATTCCTAGCAGTGTTATTGTTTCTGCACTGCAAAGGAAACAATCAACAAAACTAAAAGGCAACCAATGGAATGGGAAAAGATATTTGCAAATGACATATCGGACAAAGGGCTAGTATCCAAAATCTATACAGAGCTCACCAAACTCCACACCCGAAAAACAAATAACCCAGTGAAGAAATGGGCAGAAAACATGAATAGACACTTCTCTAAAGAAGACATCCGGATGGCCAACAGGCACATTAAAAGATGCTCAACGTTGCTCCTTATCAGGGAAATACAAATCAAAACCACACTCAGATATCACCTCACGCTAGTCAGAGTCGCCAAAATGAACAAATCAGGAGACCATAGATGCTGGCGAAGATGTGGAGAAACGGGAACCCTCTTGCACTGTTGGTGGGAATGCAAACTGAGAACTTTGATTCTATTGTAAAATCTTTTTTTTGATTATTTACACATGACTATTACTTAATTTCAGAGGACATTTCAGACTAAAGTAAAACAAAAATGAAACAAAACAACTCCTATCTACATAGCATATATGGATATATATAAATTATAAATAATTCTATATAAAGAATTATATTCTATAATATTCGATAATATAAAGAATTAAAAAGATATATAGCACATATACAGATAAACTATATATATATATATATATATATATATACACATAAACTTACATATATCTGCACACACACACAAATGTGTGTATGTATATATAGTACCAGAATGTTTGGCAAAGAGCTTTCAGAAATATTTTTGTCAGTTTTGCTAGAAATCATTATAGGCAGTTGGGATTAAAGTATTTAATCCTATCCATCGATATACCTTGGTAGTTGGGCTTGAGGTATTTGTACATAAAGACAGAATCATTTTGGCTCTGTAAACATCATTTGTAGCATGGGTTTTCAAAAATGGTGATGGAGAGAATTCCTCAGAGAAAACCAATATAGAATAAGTATGTGTTATAAGAATCTGCTGCTAGTCAGGCCTACAAAAGAAGGTTCTGTACAAAGCATTGACCACATTTCTGCAATCTTTTCTGTCTCACACTTTCTAACAAATGAAAACATTCTTGCAACTTTCTAGATTCTCTGTGTCCAGCTATCACCTAATTAGAATAATTAGAAAATATCATCTTATCTTTCTCATTTGCAAAAATAAATCCAGCATAGTCAGTAATTCTAATATAGCAAAAATGGTTAAAAATCATGTGATTTAGATTCCCACATTTTCATACAAATACAGAATCATTTGTCTGGAAATTCTATTTTAATTGGAGGGACACACCAATAAAGCCTCAATGACCAAAATTCATGGCACAAACACTGAATTCTTAAGGAAGCCATGGTGTTTCTCCAACTTTCTCTTTAAAGAAGCATTTGGCGCAATCCTCTTATCACTCCTTAAGATAATTTAGAATTATAAGACCTAATTTAGAAAATATTACATATTGTGTTAATGATTCAGGAAGCATCTTTTCAAATGAGCTATGGGCATAGTATGTTTATTTCCATAATTACTGCAGCAAACCTAAATTTCCTTGAGAATGTGTTGTTTTTTTTGTTTTTTGTTTTTTTTTTAAAGACAACCGTCAGATTTCACATCACAGAGTCTTAAACTTCTTAAGTTTTGCTCATCAAAAGCCATATATCATATTCCCCATATATGAAATGCATCCCCTAGAGAAACAATCTTAGAGGGGAAGTTTTGAGACTTCCTGGGTTCGAAGGCCCAGTTCTCTCTAGAACAATCTTGACAATATCCATGTATGTTATATTAGAACACCTTCACCAAAAGATGAAATCTTTACGTATTTAGTAGACAGAATGGGAAAGCAGACCTTTAGTATTATTGGAGACAGAGTCAAAGCTGTCAGTTTAATACCATGCTCACTTAAAAGCCGATAGGCACTAATATTGTGAATAAATAGAGAAAGAAATTTCCTCCAGTGATACTTCAAAGACTTTGCAACATCTGGAATTTGGTTCTATACAGGGTATTCCACTAAAAAGTAAGTATAAAAAGATTTTAATAGAGCAAACAAGATTCAGGTTTCTTACAATGTGTTCTCCCTGGGGGGAGACAAATAACACAATGCATCTGACTAACCTTTCTGCACTTCAGCTGCATCAATTAACATTTAGTCATGGATTCCATCATGAGCCAGATGAACTCAGTGCTACAGCTGTTTTCAGTGAAGGGGAAAAATATGCTTCCACATTTTAGATTCCCAGCATTTATAAATCTGGGAAAAATGTTTTATTGACTGCCGTTGTGCCAGCATTATTGATATGCATTACATATTAGTCACCCAAATAAATTCACACACACCCTAGACTGTGATTAAATCAGGGTCAGTAGCGCATGAACTGGGTCAGCCAGCACCAATGCTATAAAAACCACATTCTCAACCTTTTTTCTTACATCAAGGATTAAGGAAGGGCTAAAGAACTGATCAAAGAAATAGATTGCGGCCTTGAAAAAATTGTTATTGGGTGGGTCAAACATTTCAGTGGAGATCAGGTACTCTGAGAGAGGGATGCAGATGACTAGAAAAAAATGAACAGATGTTGAAGAAATTGAACTGCAGGATCTAATGGCTTGGCAGAGACATCCTCAATACTACAAGCCAAACATGTGGAAGTGTTTGGTTGGGAGCAAAGCTGGGGTACAGCATAGCAATACTTAGTTAGTCATTGAAGGAGGATTTTTGTTTTGTTTTATTTTTATAGCAAAGGTTCCTTCAAGATGCAGTTTGTGGAGAAATATTACAGTGAATCAGCTGGGTAAGCCACTCTACCTGTCACACCTTGCCAAATTTCACATCACAAGAACATTACAAAACTAATTTTGTCTCCATTAGTCCCTTATCAATGCTGTTCCATGTCTTCTGGTCAACTCTGGAGTCACATGGATGAATGGATATCTAATAGTCACGTGGCCATATGTGCACTGCGTGTGTGTGTACCATCATTTGTACTGGTGTATAAACCTGGAATCACTATCTGTGTAAAAACTAACCAAATTTGACACTTGCCTTCTCAAATTAATGTTCTTAGCCACAACTCAAAAAGAATAAAGGTTGTATGTCTTCACTTTTACCAACACAGAATGTCAGTCACTTAATCAAACCAGAAAAATGCCTTACCTGGAACTACTTCAAAAAGGAATTTTCCTGGGCTCTCTTCATTGCAGGGATGTTCAAGGACTTTATTTCCAGGCAGAAAAATAGTACCCTGTGAACACAAATGCCCCAAACATCAACATCATCAGAGGGCAAATATTGGATATCACCATCATTATCATCAGTAAATATCCAAAGTGTATCTGTAATCCAGTATATAGTAATACGCATCAGACTCATTTATATTCCCAACTAATCAAAAATCATGTAACAGAATCATATTAATTCAACATTTAACAAGTTTTTTGTTGACCACCCAATGTATATAAGATACTGTATTAGGTACTGAGTTCATTTTAAGCACCAATTTATTAAATGCATTCTGTGTGCCAAAATTTTTACTGAGCCTTCTACCAACATCATATTATTTAATTGTTAGAACAGTCTTATAAGGTAGGTGTTATTTTCCCCATTTTACAGCTATGAAAACCAAAACGAAGGCATTAAATAACTCAGCCAAGGTTTCCATAGCCATCCCTTGATTATTCCTTCCTTTTCCGTTAGATTTCTCTCTCTTTAGTGTATTATTTCCATCAGTACTAAGACATACTTAAAGTTGTATCCCATTACAAGATACTACTTTGACTCCTCCTGTTCCAGCTATCATCTTTTTCTCCCCTTGCCTACCAAAGAGCTACCTACATTGAATCTATTTCTTTACACGTGTCCACTGCAGCCTCGTTTGTGCACCCACAATTCCAATTACCTGATTCTCACAAGCTTCATGCTTAACAATTCTCAATCTTCAATAAATATGACTTCCCAGGAGGATTCAGCACTATTAACCATTCTTTCTTGAAGCACCTTCTTGGTTTTCTCCAGGTTTTGTTCTTACTTTGAGACTTGGTAGAGTCTCTTTTCCTGGCTCTAAGTGGCCTTTAAATATTAAAGTGTTTCAAAGATGTATCCAATTATTCCTTCTCTTCTGACTCTATTTTCTCTTTCTCAGAACTATCTCATTCATGTCTGTGACTTCAATAACCAACTATAAGCCAATGAATATCAGATTAATATTTCTCCCCTTCCCCCTGCTGCTGCTGCTGCTGCTGCTGCTTCTTCTTCTTCTTCTTCTTCTTCTTCTTCTTCTTCTTCTTCTTTTAATTTTAACTAGGCTTCATGTCCAACATGGGGCTGGAACTCACGACCCTGAGATCAGGAGTCGCAGGGTCCACTGACTGAGCCAGCCAAGCACCCCTCAGATTAGTATTTCTAACTCAGGACTCTCTAATTTTCAGAACTTTATATCCAAGAACTTATTTGCATTTCCATTTGGATAGCAAAAGCATCTTAAACTAAATTTAGTCAAATTAAAATGCAATTAATTTTGGTCCTGTTTAGGTATTCACTAGCTTTGTGACTGGCATCTTCTTCCAATCAGTTGCAAAAGCCAGAAATGTAGGAGTCATCATCCTTAGTATATCTGTACTAACACTCAAGTGACTATTGTTTGTGGTCTTGTATGTTTCAAAGTCCATTCACTGAATTCTCCATAACACTCAAACATCTTTCAATCCATTTTTTTTTCTTAATGCATTCCAAGTATCTTTAGAAACAGAAACTTTACCTTGCAACTTTCTTGCTTAAAAATCTTCAATGACTTTTATTTGTCCTCAGATCAATAGACCTTTGGGTCTACTTCCACCCAAATCTATAAGTTCATTTTTCTGCTCTTATGCTTTTGATGCTTTCTATGACTTTCTGTAATCAAGCCAACTCCTTTTCTATAAATAGTATCATACTCCCATCCACCTTAGGACTGTATTCTTTCCTGGATTGTTGTATAACCATTTCACAGATTGATTACATCCAAAATATACTTGTATAGCTTCCAGAAAATGTTCCTGGATGATTTACTCCTGTATGTAACTATGCTATTTGTAAAATTATTTGATTAATGTCTATCTCCATCATTAAACTGTAAAGGAGTAAGGATAATGTGTGTTTTGCTCTCTAATTTACCACCAATGCCTAGTATTTTGCCTAACATAAGGCTAACGCTGAAAAAAAAGTATATTGTTGAGTGAATAAGTACTGTTAGTGTAGTAAAGCCAAGATTCAAAACCAAGAATGCTGGATTTAAAAGCCTGTGTTATTGTCAACAAGATTATATCATCCAGTTTTGCCAGTTTGAAGCAATATTTAGCTCAAGTAATATTTTACTCAGGTTTCATCCTACCTGATTTGGCACAGAAAATTATAGTCATCAACTCTGTCCCTACATCTAGGCTTAGAGTGTTAAAGCATAGCACTCCCTAACTAAAACCTAAGGAATTATAGGTTAGACATCCCCCTCCCCCTCCTTGCTTACAAGAGGAAGTTTTAGAGGTACTACCTTTTTCTTCCTCTTCCAGGAAGTAAATTTTCTTACTTCTCATCATATCTAGTGTCCTTGGCCCATGGATCACCAGTTTCTGGTGTTTTCAATAATTTTTTAAAATTACAAAACACTTTGAAAATATTCATCATAATTAAGACTTTTTAATATACAGGTTTAATCTATATGGTTTCCATATAAAGTGATAAAAATCAGCTGTTTCAATGAAGAGTTTGTTTTACTTCCTGAAATGATTTTGTGATGTAATTAAATTTGTGATTTAGCTGGCTGTTAGAATATAGCATCTAACCTTCCAGACAAATACAATATTCACTTATGGGTACACATATGCCTGTATGTTTGTATGTGTGTACACATGACTCCTGTTTAATTCTATGTCTTCAGGCTCTACTTAGGATCTTAAAATGTACATATATCCTGTAAGTTGAATTCAAGCCACTCTCCTGCATAAATAATTCTCTTGCATGAGTCAGTCTCTTCCATGAAATCCCAAAGTACCTCACTTGATTATTAAAAGACAGAGTAGTGCTATTCTTTGTTTTCTTTTTCATACATGTGAAATAGCTACTTTTGGCTGAAATTTTTATTTTCACTTTTAAAATTTGACATCTTCCAGATTTTATATTTTAGCTGTTTTCCAAGAAAATTATGATGAGAGAATAATAGTTCAAGTATTAGTAGATAATGTTTAGGGCAGGATATATTGTAATTGACAAACATTTGCTGTGGTTAATTCATTGTCATTCAATTATAAAATAAAGTAATTTAACTGAAATCTAGTAATTTAACTTGATCACCTTGTATAGAAACCATGTAGTTAAAGTCTATAACTAAGAGAAGAGTCTTAATTGTGATAGTTATTTCAAATACTCTGTAATATGATATTGTTAAAAAATGCAGAGAAATTTTAAAAATCTATAATTTACCCATCATCATAGATAACTAATGTTAGCACTTATACATCTTTCTGTATTTGTATATATTTATGTATATGTGTGTATTAACAGCTACAGTAATTTTTATTTAAAAAGTAATCAAAATAAAGCCTTATTTATTATCCGCTTCAAAACTTAAAAATCATGTATTGTTAGTATGCCAATTTAATAATTGATATCATTTTTAATTTTAATTTTTTAAAGTTTATTTATTTTGAGAGAAAGAGAGAGAGAGCATAAGCAGGGGAGAGGCAGAGGAAAAGGGAGAGAGAGAATCCCAAGCAGGCTCCACACTGTCAGCACAGAACCTGACAGAGGGCTCGAACTCATGAACTGTGAGATCATGACTTGAGCCAACTACTTGGACACTTAACAGACTAAGCCACCCAGGCGCCCCAACATAATTTTTTAAAGCTGAATAGTATAGTGCTTGCTTGAATATACATACTTTTACACCCTCTGTTCATGTAAAGTATTTATGGTTTTCTTCAAGTGTTATAATAAAGAATATTTTCATGAACATCCATGAAGCTAAATCTTTGAGCTCCTCCTTAACTTATTCTAAAGGACAAAGCCCTAAGAGAGAAATTAGTAGTCAAAAAGTATGCACTGTTTGTATGGGTTTAGTTAATTCTTCCAGAATACTCTAAATTAGCTAAGCAAACAAATAAACAACTAGTGAGCAAGTAAAATAAAAGTGCCCAATCTGATTGAGAAGTAGTTTATTGAGACACTACCATATGTCAGATATTATTTCAGATGGTGTGAAGTATGGAACAGAAATAAAGTCTTTACTTTCAATATAAGAATAACATATTATATGACTATACATGAAATAAGTACCAAAGTATATAGAAAACCAAACAAATATAAGAGTTTAAGAAGAGAGTGTCATTAGTGTAGTCTGATTAGTTAAGAAAGGTAATATGAAAAAATAATTTTTAAAGGAAGATTAGATTTTAATATTTAGTGAGGTAGGGGTAATCTAAAATGGAGGAAATCACATCAACAAAAGCAGTAATTAGAGCCATATGTGCATAACACATTAGAATAAGAGAATTTTCACATGAAGGAATAATTAGGAGGTAAAGATTTGGTGACATTGAGGACACCCCCTGGAAAGTCTACCCTTGGTCAGAGGACGCTGCACTTAACATCCACAACTGAGAACAAGAGTAGACTCTTGAGCAAAGCAGATGGAGATTGAGGAATACCAACTTCTTAAAAATTTGTTACTATGAAGCAATTAATTTGTCATAGATGATAACATCAAGACTTACACAAATGTATTGGCAGCAGAAATGGCATAAATTTGCATCAGCAATGCATTACTGGAGATACAATTTTTGGAAATAGAAACTGGGCACAGTTTAAACATAGAGAATGAAGAAGAGTCAAAGATTACTTCAGTTTCTCTCTTCTGTATATCTAGAAGAAAGGTGATACCTCTTATTTGAAATGGGGAATTAGTAAGAATTAAACTCCACTGAGTCCATGTATTTGACCCAAAACTGTGTGATAGTCTTTAATTTCCTGGTAATAGCTAGATTGGATGTTCTCTATTTGCCCACCCCCCCCCCCCATCTTCTTTCCACCTATCACTCTATTCTGTACCCCTGGAAACTAATCTCTATAAATTGCATAAACCAGGCTCTCTTGACTGTTGACTTCAGGTTGGATTTGAGAAATCATAGCATAAAATCAGAAGGCCACAAAAGAGACAGACTGAGATATTTATTGACCTATCCTCCTCCAAGCTAGCCAGAAAACTGGCCTTAGTTGCATTGGATACCTTAGTCCACATCTCCTAAATTTGGAGGCTTCCCCAGGTTCTAGTAGCTCTAACAGACCCAGGATGTTTTCCCTATCTGTGGGTTTCTATGAACCTTCCCAACACTTTATAAATGGTTTCTTTATCATACACTCTACAATTAGCACTTTTAAGGTGGAGCCATCAATTTCTTGCTGGGATCTGGAGTAACAAAATAGTCAGGGTGCAAGTGCTTTCAGTTTTCTAAGAAATGGCATATTACCCCTGATGTTCAATATGCCTCACTGGAAATTTTGGATGATCACAGAGAAGAGAATCAAGTATAAGAAGGAGATGTAACCTTTTTGATCAGAGTTCAGTACATATGGTAGTAATTACATGTCAATAACTAATCAGCATATTCAGAATGGAATTAAGCTTACTTTTTATCCCTTACAGGGAATATCTCTTTCTAAACAATTTTTAAAATTTCAAAATGAGATAATACATTAAACAAAATATTTTATAGCTTAAGAGCTAAGAGTTGGCAAAAGAAACATAATTCAGAACCATAATAGTATCTCATTTTCAGCTAAATAGCTGAAATTGCTATTAAAAAAAGAAGCTCCTCTCTAGTTAAACCACTGAGCCAAAACCACCAGATATTGGGGTAAAGCAAGATCATGTTGAAAATAAGTATAGTAATCTTCCTATCTGGAATTTGGATTGAAAAAAAAAATGTATGCATGTGCAGTAGCTCTGTTACTTTCTATAAACTTAATGGTAAGATTTTTTTTTTCCAGCACTAACAGTGATCATGAACATCATGGACTGGGCAAAGTCTCAGCTTGACAATATATATGTGTATTTTTAATGCAATTAGACAGAGGTTGAGAAATGACATCAAGGGGAAACTATTATTCAGAAGTTTTTTTATAGTACCATAGGTTGATTTTACTTTATTTTTTCTTTGCAGCAAGTACTTTCATTAAGTCATTCGACAAATATTTATTAAACAACACCTGGCATGACTCAGGCCCCCTCCTGGGCACAAAGGATATAATGGTGAGAAAATCCAATAATGTCTTTGCACTCCTGGATCTTAGGATCACACAGGGAAGGTAGAAAATTAGAAAACAAATAACTAAAATTGTACCCAGAAACACTCTAGCCATGTAACAATCTACCAATGACACTTAATTCTGTGGTTAGGTAAATCTGCTCTGGGTTCAGATTCCCCCTCTACCACCGATTAGCCCACTGACTTCAGGCAAGACAGGTATCCTCCCTTTGACTCAGGTTCTACATTCTTAAAATGAGATTAAAAATAGAACTGACTTCATAAAATCACTGTGAGCTAATATGGGTAGTTTGTAGAAAAATGCCTGATACATACTATTTCTTAGCTGTGTTTAATATAAAAAAAATCTTTTGTGTATCCCAGAAGCCCCAAAGATAGTGTGGCCTCATGTTTTACTAATCTCCAAATAATGAGGTAGTTCTAGTAAAGGTTCAATATATATCTGCTAATATTATTATCTAATCAAGTAAACAGGGAGGTAAACTAATTAGAAAATTTTAAGTTATTTTTTACTGACTATCATGTTTGAAAGGCTAGACTAACCAAAACAAACAAATCTCTAATTAACAATCTTAATAATAAATAGCATAGCATGAGATTGATAATGATGTTTGCTAACATTTCTTACCTGCTACCTTGCTAAACCAATACGTATGCTATTTATATCATTAATATGCTCAGTGACTCTGTGATCCAGGTATTTCTCATTTTATTGATGAGGAAATGAAGCTCAGGGAGGCGAAGATCCTGACACAGTAAATTCCTAACACAAATTTGAATAAAAAATGATTGAGTAAATGAATACAAGCTGCTTTAAGGACTATATCTTTGATTATTAACCCAGTTTATGTTCCTACTTCTAATCAATTACTGCTATTTAAAGCAGTTTGAAGAAGTTTTATGAAGAGTTATTAAGTTTCTTCTTAGCCTGTGAAATGAGTTACACCAATTCCTGGAATATTGTTGGGGAGGGAAGTGAAGGGGAGACTTGCAAATCTGCACAGTTTTAGAATCTGCCAAAGTAATTTTGATGTGCAAACTCTTTGGGGACCACTGACCTAAGCACTGTTATAAATTGTCTTGTAGAGAAAGTAGCACAGTATTCATAAAGCTGTGCTCATTGTAGAATGTACTGTTTTTCCTCAAAATAATAGATGTAATATTTTCAAACCATTATTTAAATTAACCATGGCAAACATAATAGCATGAGACTATCTTACAATTACTGAATAAATAGAAATAAATTCTCTATATAAATGTCTCATGTTGCTACTTTCTATTAACTGCAGATTTAGCACTTGAGAAGCATTGTCATTCTGGGCTCATTTTTATTTAAAACAGCATTTGCATAATATTATTACATATGTTCAGATCCTAGGACGCTAATTAATTGTGCACTAATTGTGATGGAGAAAAATATGTAATATATTTTGATATAATTCATTTAAAAGTTTTTAACCCTTTCTTCTCAGACACAAGGACCCGTGTGAACACCCACTCTGGACAGAACAGAAGCACAACAATTTCTTCCCCAATGGAGTCCTCCTGCATGAATATTCACTCTGGAAACATGGCCATTACCATTCTAGCTACATTTAGATCATTGTCTACATGTTTTTGATTTACTGGAAAATGAAGAAATTCCTTGACAACAGGGGGAGAACAGATTAGAAATGTGGGAAAATGAAGACACGATTATTCAAAAATCAAAATTCTATAATCACACTCTCAAAATTGGTAGAGACCTTAGAAATGACCTTACTCATGCTTATCAAATATATGAATCCCTTTTAAATACCACAGTCCTCAGAAATTTGACTAAAATATCTCACTAATTCTCTGATGGTGTTCCATGCCATTTTTGAAAGATTATGCTTGGAAGAAAAAAATCCAAAAGTTGACATAAAATCCATCCCCCAACAATTTCTACTCTAAAGTCTTCCCTTTGGAGTGAAATCCCTTTTTCCAGCTTGAACCTTACAGCTACATCTACTGAGACTTATGTGCCAACTTCTCTGATTATTGTAATCTTCTAAAAAACCCTATGTGGAGTTACAATTATATCTGTCCATTACACAGCAGGAATGTTGAGGCATAAATAGGTTGAGTAGCATGCAGCTGTGTAGCTGTTAAAGTGCAGAGATGCAACTTGACCCTCCTGAAGTTCAAGTTCCACTTCCTTTATATAATAGAAAGCTACAATGCAATTTATTAGTTCATTTGCTTATTTGTTTTTTCATCAGTTGTATATTTATTATGTACTATATGCTGAGGATACTAAATGCTTAGGGGAAAAATGGAAATGTTAGTAGTGATTATCTTGGAATATTCAGGTCATGGATGATTTTTATTTTGCTAAGTTTTTCCTACTTTTAAAATAATTTTAAAACAATGAGCGCATTTTACTTGCATACCAAGAAAAAACATACAAATAGATTTTTAAAGCAAAGAAAAATGACAGGAGAAAGCAGGGTTGGATAGAGGCCTTTTGGAATTTAGAGGTTAAATTTCTGCTTTGCAGTAAGGACTATGAAAGACAGTTCAAGAAAATTTTTAAATGTAGTATAGTACTCTGAATAATGGTCACCCAAAGATAGCAGGTCCTAATTCCTGGAACCTGTAAATGTTCTTTTACCAGAGAAAAAAGGTCTCCAGATGTAATTAAGAATCCTGACAGGGAATTATCCTAGATTATCTAGGTGATCCTTAAATATAATCACAAATATCCTTATAAAAGAGGCAGATATGATATCCACACAGGAGGCCATGTGGAAATAGAAGCAAGAAACTGGAAAAACACAGTCGGTCACAAGCCAAGCAATGCTCACAGAACTGGAAGAGTTCCTGCCTAGAGCCTCTGAAAGAAGTCTGGCCCTGCCTATATGCCTTGATTTCCTACTTCTGGACTCCAGAACTGTGACAGAATAAATTCCTGTTGTTTCAAGACAACAAATTTGTGGGAATTTGTTACAGCAGTCAAAGGAAATTAATACATATAAATTAATACCTATAAAACATACTTTGAAACAAACCTTCCAATGGTTCCTTGTGAGAAGGCTGTAAGAAACTAAGGTTTTAAAATCCACTACTAATTCTCAAATGCTGGTAAGGGATCTCTAACCTTTAATTATCCAATGATTTTCAGGGAGAGTCCACAGTATACAAGGTACTGAAATTAGATAGTAGCCAAAGAAAATCCCCCCTTTACCCCACTCTCTACTCTCAATAGTAGGAACTGATCAGTGACACGTTCTTGTTCTTGGAAGCCAGGATAGAATGTCCTTGGCAAGGTTAAGGGTCTTTATTTGGAGAGGACTGAGTTCAATTGCTAAACCGTCTCAATTAATTACTGGGACTTTGACTTTTTGTATTTTGTGTCCAACAATATATACCATTTTACAACATTCATTATTTCTCAGCTAGAAAAACATGTCAGCTGTTCAGAAGGTGGTAAAGGTCAAAGGTTTGAAATGAAGTCTACGGCAGTAGGAGAAAAAGAAAAAAAATTCTTTTCTTTTGGAGTTTATGTCTCATTATGGAACAGAAATATGAAGAGCAAAAACATAGCTATATAATGTCTATTATGGGAAAATCTGGGACCCCTAAAAATAAGAGTTCAATAAGCCATTTTCAATAGACCAGAAAATTGATGATAATTAAAATATTCCCATTTAAACTTTTATCTTAAATAACTAATAAACACTTTGTGTGCTTATAACCAAAGTGAAGGGACACCGGGGTTGCTCAGTTGGTTGAGCATCAGACTTTGGCTCAGGTCATCATCTTGCAGTTTGTGAGTTCAAGTCCCACATGGGGCTTGTGCTGACAGCACGGATCCTGCTTCTGATCCTCTGTCTCCCTCCCTACCCCTCCCCCACTCACACTCTCGCTCTCAAACATAAAAATTAAAAAAATAAAAATAAATAAATAAATAAATAAATAAATAAAAATAAAGTAGAAAAGCCATGGTTCAACCTTGGAAAAAGCTGTATAATAACTAAACGTATAGTTCCAATGTAAATTGAGATGCTGATACAATGATTTTAATAATTTTTTTTAACAACCAAGTATGATTGTTTTATAGTTAAATAACTTTCTATATAAATACATTTTAAAATTGGAAAGTTTAATTGGAAGAAAAATGTCTTTAGCAGGAAGAAGACAACCTAGAGCTTAATCACATTTGCATTTTACACTGAACTTTAAAAAAAAAATCTCCTTTGACTTCTGGTAACACCTACTTTGCTTTTCTCTACTTCTTTGAACTACAGTCAATTATGTTCAATATAATCCTTAATAGTTGCTGCTGAAATTGCATATGCAGTGTGATATTTACTTGTGTAAATATAACATGCTTTTGCAAAATTACAAAAGTTTGGCAAGATATTCTGTTGGTAAAGAAAGCAGCGCTCTTTTTTTTAAATTTTATTTTTCTTTAATTTACATCCAAATTAGTTAGCATATAGTATAACAATGATTTCAGGAGTAGATTCCTTAATGCCCCTTACCCATTTAGCCCATTCCCCCTCCCACAACCCCTCCAGTAACCCTCTGTTTTTTCTCCATATTTAAGAGTCTCTTATGTTTTGTCCCCCTCCCTGTTTTTATATTATTTTTGTTTCCCTTCCCTTATGTTCATCTGTTTTGACTCTTAAAGTCCTCATGTGAGTGAAATCATATGATATTTGTCTTTCTCTGACTGACTAATTTCGCTTAGCATAATACCCTTCAGTTCCATTCACGTAGTTGCAAATGGCAAGATTTCATTCTGATTGCCGAGTAATACTCCATTGTATATATATATACCACATCTTCTTTATCCATTCATCCATCAATGGACATTCGGACTCTGAAAGCAGCACTCTCATGGTAGGAGGTGGTAGGGGGCAAAATGGTAAAACTCTTTTTTTTTTTTTTTTTAAGTTTACTGATTTGGCAGAGACAGTGGAAATGGGGGAGGGACAGAGAGAGGGAGAGAGAATCCCAAGCAGGCTCTGCACTGTTAGCACAGAGCCCAATGTGAGGCTCAAACTCACGAACGGTGAGATCATGACCTGAGCCAAAACCAAGAGTTGGGTGCTTAACCTACTGAGCCTCCCAGGTGCCCCAAAATGGTAAAATTCTTATAGAGGCCACTTTAGTGATATTTATCATACTCAGAAAGATAAGAAATGACATATTTGCAAGGTTGTTTGCATTACAAAGAGCAGAATTGGAAACAACTCAGGTGTTTCTCGATGAAAAATTGATTTAAGAAACTATGATACATCTGTCTAATGGAGTGTTATGCAGCCATAAAAATAAAATAAGTCATATCTACAGAGAATTTGTATATTACCTCTCTACAGAGCTATATATGTTATACAGAGGAAAAAATATAGTTTGTTTAGAAATAAGTATTCAGAATATTATATTTTAAGTAAGAAAGAGATAATACTAAGAACATATATTTGTATTTGTCTTTATTCACACAGAAAAAAATCATGGAAAGAAGAATAAACATGAGACAAATCAAAGTAGGTAGTTAGCTATAGGGAGTGTGTGTGTATGATGGCAGGAAGAATAAGGATAGAGGGAAGTAAGAGTTTCCAATGTAAACATTTAATACAGTTTTGATTTTGAAATCATATGAATGTTTCATGTATTCACAAATTAAGTTTAAAATGAAAGTAGTATGCAAAAATAAAAGTAAATAATATTTAAAATGAAAATATAAGCACAAAATATTAATACTTTTCTCTACACAGTTGAATTTTTTAATATTCCTTAGGCTTTTTACTCCAGAATTTCTACTTTGCAAGAATATTAATTTTTTAATATGAAAAAAATAACCCTATTGTGTAAAAAGTCATTTTGAGTTAATCCACTCATAGTGTTAAAGATCTAGCTAATGGGCTCTATATTATTCTGGATATACTAAGGCAACTTGGAACTGAGAACCTACAATGAATATGAGCCTAGTCACATTTAAAAAATTTTGGGGGGGTAAAAAAAAAGTTTTGTTTTGTATTTAAGTTTCTTTGATAAGGTATATCTACGTGTGTGATAAGAATATTTTTATTTTAAATTTAATGTTGCCCTTCTTTGGCGAATAGCTACTCTTCCTGCTTAGCAAAATAATCCTGGAGAAAAATATCAGTGAATAAAATTTTGGATTCATTAGTCTAATATTTCTTTTAATATTTACTTTTTTCTTTATTTTTGAGAGAGCTGGAGAGCAGGGAGGTGCAGAGAGAGAGGGAGACAGAGAATCCCAAGCAGGCTCCATGATATCAGCACAGGGCCTGATGCAGGGCTTGAACCCACAAATCAGGAGATCAGGACCTGAGCTGAAATCAAGAGTCAGATGCTCAACTGACTGAGTCACCCAGGCACTCCAGTCTAATACTTTTAATCTCAGAAGTTCCATTGATTTTATAGTTGTTCTCACATGATAGTATACATATTATTTGTCCCTGGCTCCTGCCCCAAACTACTCAAATGTTATTGACTTCTTTCTCTGCCTTAAAAACATTGACTTGGCAGCTATGATTACAAAGCAAAGTGTTTCAATTCTAAATATGCATTCTCAACCTGCCCCTGTCAGATCAACCAGGCACAATTAATGTGGTAATCCAATTAAAATCTAATTTACAATAGTTAAAATTAATACAACAGTCTTCCAACTTCTAAAATACATTAAGTATATTTTGGTTTTTTGTTGTTGCTTTGATTACTGCTTTAATATGCATCTGCATCGATTTCCTAGACTAAAGAAGCCACTATAGCAAAACACAAGTATCCAGCAAGACCAGATGCCATGACAATGATATAATCATGCAACACGAATTTTTATTGCATTTCTTCTCTGGATCAGAAAATGTTTTGAGTGAGGATATTGCAGCATTGAAAGTAGACAATACTCCTGTTTTCATGAAACCTACATTTTAATAAAGGAAGGCATACATGTATCTATTTATAAATAAAATTTAAAACATAAGGAAATAATTAGATAATGTAAAGTGCTGTGTACTAATGAAAATAGGGTGGTATGTTTGAAAGTACCTGGGTGGCTACTTTGGAATGACTGTTCAAAGAAGACTTCTCTGAGCAGGTGACATTTTGGCTGAGATCTAAATGCTAAGAAAAGTCCATCCATATGAAGATGAAGGGGGAGAATGGCTATGTCTGAGAGGAAGGCAGGGGTGATCAGTCCCCACTTTATAAGCTAAGGTTAAGTATTCATATTTTTATTCAAAGTGTAATGAGAAGCCATTGAAGGGTTTTGAGCATAGTATAATCTGATGTTTACTTTTATTTTATTTTATTTTATTTTATTTTATTTTATTTTATTTTTATTTTAATTCTAACATAGTTAACATGCAGTGTTATATTAGTTTCAGGTGTATAATACAATGATTCAACACTTCCATACATCATCCAGTGCTCACCATGACATGTGCACTCCTTAATCCCCATTGCCTACTTAACTGATTGGCATTTTTAAAAGAACACTTTGACTATTGAATAGAAAATAGATTGTAGAGATACAAGAATGGAAGCAGAAGGTCAGGCTAGTTTAGGATAGAAAAGATTGGTAGCCATTGAGATAAAGAAAAGTGATATTTGGATTATGTTTCAGAGGTAAACAGGAGTTGGTAATGTCTTGGGCATGGGGCTTAAGGAAAGACAGGATACAAGCCTAGAATTGTGTCATCATTGGAATATCTCATATACTATGGCAGGGAAGATAGAGGAGGGGAGAAACAAGATTGGGGGAAAACCAAGAATTCAGTATAGGCCGCATTAAATTTGAAGTGCCCATTAGTCATTCAAGAAAATGACAAGTAGAAACCTAGATATGTGAGTCCCAACTTGCAAAGACAGATTCAACCTGGAGATTTACTTGTGAGAGTCCCCTGACTATAAACTGCATTTGAAATCACAAACTTAATTCAGGTAATCCAGGGAGAATGTGTAGGCTGGTTAAGATAGGAGACCAAGGGAAGATCTCCAGAGCATTCCTGGATTGAGAGGGACTACAGAGGTGAAGGGGCCAGAGGGGAGGCTGAGGAGGGACCACGGAAGAAGGAGGGGCCAGGGAAGAAGGAGGGGCAGGTGTAGGATGCCAAAAGCCATGGTAAGAAAGCATTACAAGAAATGGTCATCTGCGAAAAATACTGTAGAATGGTCAAGTGAGAGCACAACTAGAACACTGACAAATGGAGTTGGCCCAAAGAAGATACTGGTAAACGCAGCAGAAACAATCTCAATGGGCTGGTGGAAAAGTGAGTCTTATTCCAGTAGGATGAAGAGAGAATGTGTGATGGAAAGGTGGAGGCAGTTATTACAGATAATTTCTCCAAAAGTTTTCACATTAGAGGGATCGGGCAAATGATTAGTAGTAGGATGAATGCAGGTACCAAGATGTTTGTGGTTTGTTCTATTCTGTTTTAGGGAAGAATGTGATATGAGTATATTTTCTGCTGGCAATGATTCAGTAGAAATGGGGAACATTAAGCCCAGAATCATTTACTGGGAAGTCTATTCATTCTCAACTAATCTTCCTATGCCAGCTCTGCTATTAAATTATTTTTCATATGTGTGAGGATCCGTGTCTAAGCTATTCTGTTGGTCAGTTTGTTTATCCCTACACTAATAATATACTATATTAATTATTACAACTTCACGTTTGGTGAGGTAAGTCTTGTTTCATTCTCTTTCATCAGAAATGTCCTATCTATTCTTGGCACTTTGCACTTTCATATAAAGTTAGAACTGCTTGTCAACTCCTCCCTCCAAAATAACCTGTTAGGATATTTGTTGGCACCTCACTGAATCCATACATCAATTCCCTGCCTACAATATGAAATCTTTTACAATGTTAATAGAATCTTTATAGAATTAGGACTTCCAATCCATAAACTTGTTATATCTCTCCATTAATATAGGTTTTTGGATGTCTTTACACAAATAATTATAATGTGTATATTTATATATATATATGTATATATACAAATTTCTAATTACATATATGCTATTATATACTACACATGCAGTATATATAATATATTTATATCAGCATATATTTTGATAAACCTTGTATCTTTTGATCTTTAAAATGGGATTTAAAAATATGTTTTTGAACTGTTTACTGCTAGGGCATGAAAATGAATATTGATTTTGTATACATCAATCTTGCTAAATTCTTATCTGTAACATATTTGAGGGTTTTCTAGGCACACATATTGCCTGTAAATAATGGCAGTTTGTGTATCTTCTTCTCCAACCCTTAAGCAATTTCTTCTTTTATCTTATGTTTGCTGACAAAGACCCACTAATAACATGGTGATTGAAGTAAAACAGCATATATTCTTAACTAAGGCCAGGTATTAGAAAGAATGCTTTCAATGTGTCATCATTAACTGTGATGACTGCTGGAGGTTTGCTCAGAATTGCTTTGTTTTGTTTTTCAATATCATGAATAGAAGTTAAATTTTTTTAAACATCTTCTTTTATACCTATAGAAATACTTAGGTGTTTTTTCTCCTTAACCTGTTATATTATTAATAATTAATTCTTAAACCTTAAATTAAGCAGAGCTGATACTATATTTATGCAACCATTGCATTTCCCCCCTGAGCACACTGCAAGATTTCATTTCCCCATCATTCTCATATCTAGGTGAGATGATATGACTGAGTTCTGACCAGTGGTAAATGGGCAGAAGTGATGTACTTCCAAACTTGTCTCTAAAACATGCTCTGTGATCTCCTCTGTCTCTTCCCATTTGTATGGCTGAAAAAAAGTGTCCTTAAAGTTCAAAACTACAAATGATAAGTGCTTAATTCTAGACATAACTGTGAGTGGTGTTTGCACACACACGCACATGTGGATGTATGTATAAATATATGTGATATGTGTAAATGTGTGTGAATCATTCTCCAGGATATTTTTTATACAAGTGCTTGGAGAACACCACCATTTTATGAGAGCTTTGAAACCCTCAGGAAATCATAACATCACAATGGGTACTACTTGATTTTTTCTAATGATGACAGTTCATTGCTGGGAAAGGAAACAGAGTTTACCACTGAAAGAATTTGAGCCCATAGAATGCCATGATCTCTAAAGCCCTTAGGAGCAAGCTATATTTTATTTATTTCTCTATCCCCAGTAGTTAAGAAGGTAATAGGCATATAGAAGGTACAGGCAAAAGTTGATTGAATGGCTGAATTAATTAAGCCACCTAATTTTTGGTGAGTTTCATTATTTATAAAATAGGGATAACTATAGTACATTTTTTTTTCTTTTTATTTTATTTTTGGGACAGAGAGAGACAGAGCATGAACGGGGGAGGGTCAGAGAGAGAGGGAGACACAGAATCGGAAACAGGCTCCAGGCTCTGAGCCATCAGCCCAGAGCCTGACGCGGGGCTCGAACTCACGGACCGCGAGATCGTGACCTGGCTGAAGTCGGACGCTTAACCGACTGCACCACCCAGGCGCCCCTATAGTACATTTTTGAACTAATACATTGGATGATTTGGAGATTAAAATCAAACAAGGTATGTAGGATTTGTAAACTGTTAAACATTATAAAAAAAGATAATGTTTTTCCTTTTATTCTCCCAAAGTAACTCATGTTGTCTAATGATAATAGATATTGAAGGATAAAATTGGGTTTTTTTTTAGATGAATTGAGCTCCCCATTCTCAGAGGAATTCAAACATGACTTGAGACCTCACTTGGTGAGGTTGTTAGGAAGAGAATTCCAATAATGTGTGCCCTTTGACCTCCCAAGCTTTAGTTTCTTTTCCAACAAGATGTAAGAGTCATGATGTAAGGGTCAGGAAGAGGAGTAAAACATGCATTCATTAGAATTATTTTAAATATAGAGAGAGAGACAGTAAAGTAAAGAGCATAGGATTGAGATTCTAATGAACTGGTTTTATTTATTTTTTATTTTTTTCACGAACTTGTTTTAAAGTCTAACTTCCAAATCCTTGGTATACAAATTTGAGAAAACTATTATAAATATTTGTATCTCTGTTCCTCATTTGTAAAATGGAGCTTAAAAAAAGAACCTTCTGGGGTGCCTGGGTGGCTCAGTCTAAGCGTCTGACTTCAGCTCAGGTCATGATCTCGCGGTTTGTGAGTTTGTGCCCCGCATCGGGCTCTGTGCTGACAGCTCAGAGCCTGGAGCCTGCTTCTGATTCTGTGTCTCCTCCTCTCTCTGCCTCTCCCCTGCTCATGCTCTGTCTCTCTCTGTCTCTCAATAATAAATGAAAACGTTAAAACATTTTTTAAAAAAAGAACCTTCTGTAGAGGGTTAGAGTTTTAAATAAAATAATACGTGTGAAGTATTTAGCATAATACCTGATATATGTTTAGGGATCAGTAAATAGTTGCCATAATTAGGATCGTTTTTTTTATCCAAGTCTAGTTTGGTAATTCATTTGGTACAGGACAGAATTTTAACACTCAATAAATGTCACCTATTAATATTATTAACATTTATAGCCTAATAGAACAAAACACATTGAAAAGTAATTCTCTCTCTCTCTCTCTCTGACACACACACACACACACACACACACACACACACACACACAAAATGTTACTCAAAATAACATATGTTGAAGAATAAATGAGGCCTGAGCAAGATACTGTTTGAGACATACATGGGTTTTCAGGTTCATCTTGCAAGGAGTTTTTCTTCAAAAAATTAGGAAATGAAAACCAGCAAGCCTCTGACCTAGAACTAAGCAAAATTCTAAACAATTTCCTCAGCTCACTCAGACCATTATGCCACCTATTAACAACAGGCAGATAGAGATTGGGGGGAGAGTGGAAAGCCTGTTACTTCCTTTCCATTCTAAAAAAGACATAGAAAATTAAGCAATTATGACATAAATCAGATGCTTTGTGCATATTCAGAACTCAGGGTGCAATAGTCCTGCTGGCCTCCTTTTCATTCTACGTTAAAATAATCAATCTGGATTTTTTGTACCAGAGACACTGGTGACCTTATTTTTGGATGGGACAATAAGCCATCCAACACTCATAATGTTCATTGGGTTTTCTTTTTTTTTTTTTTTTAGGAAAATATAGCTGGTATGTTGCATATGTGTCCAAAGGGCAGAAACTATATTTAACCATTTTTATTTTTAATGAAAAATCAAAACCTGTAGGCGATCACTGTTGTTTGTCCAGTTCTTTCTGAGGAAATTGGAAATCTAAATATAAAATCTAGTTGTATTTTATGATTATTATAACAATCAAAGTATTAATTAAGAATTTTATTGGAGGGGCACCTGGGTGGCTCAGCCAGTTGGGAGTCCGACTTCAGCTCATGTCATGATCTTATAGTCCATGAGTTCAAGTCCCATATTGGGCTGTGTGCTGACACCTCAGAGCCTGGGACTTGCTTCAGATTCTGTGTCTCCCTCTCTCTCTGTGACCCTCCTGTGCTCGTGCTCACTCTCTCTTTATCTCTCTCTCTCTCTCTCTCGCTCTCTCAAAAAAATAAATAAAAATATTAATAAAAAAAGAATTTTACTGGAAATATTTTTCTATACATAGTAAAAATAAAAGTTAAATAGGTAACAGTTTTCTCTTAGATCATGAAAGTAAAATATTAATTTAGAAAGTAAAAGGAAGGGTTCTAAATTTCTCTGGTGAGAATAATAAAAAAAGCACAAACAGATCAACTATACTTCTTCATTTTCTTTACCCACAAGCAAGGGTTAAAACAATACTTCTTTGTATAGATATTTAGCAGTGGTATTAGAAAATAAATATGAATTTAAAAATATAAACAAAAGGAGTACTCATGTAATATATCTCAAAAATAAATTTTTTAAGAGCACATGTTTCAATGAAATGTGTTTCATGTCTAGTAAAAATCTGTTTTCACTAGATTTTTAAATTAACGATTGTTAGTGATAGAAAAATACTGAATTAAAAATGGGCTCTATATTAAAATTCTTCATTATGACAAGTGAATTTTTGTAAGCAAGCTGGAATTTTATGTTATCATTTATTTTTAACTAGAAATTTTCACCCATTTCTATTTAATAATCAAGCAAAATATATTTTTACCAAGTTATCTTTAAAATATAACCAGTTCAACATATATAGTATTTAGCAGATTTGGAATCAAACAAGGAAAGAATTTTTCTAGTGGAATTTTGAGAAGTAATCTGCCCCCTCAGCTGATTTTACATCTACATATCACATAATTTTAGAGTTGGGAAATATTTTTAAGTTACACAGTTTGTTCTTCTACAAAATACCCTGATTCCATTTCATCCCTCTTCTGTTGAACATTCCAGTGAAAAGGTATTTACTACCTCTAGAGGAAGTTCATTCCATAATGGTAGCCTCTGGTCCTTTTCAAGTGCCACTTCATACACAACTGAAATCTGTCTTGGGAATTTCTGCCCCATTCCCACCCTCCTTCAAAACCATTGTCCAGGGGCGCCTGGGTGGCGCAGTCGGTTAAGCGTCTGACTTCAGCCAGGTCACGATCTCGCGGTCTGTGAGTTCGAGCCCCGCGTCAGGCTCTGGGCTGATGGCTCGGAGCCTGGAGCCTGTTTCCGATTCTGTGTCTCCCTCTCTCTCTGCCCCTCCCCCGTTCATGCTCTGTCTCTCTCTGTCCCAAAAATAAATAAAAAACGTTGAAAAAAAAAATTAAAAAAAAAAAAACAAAAAAAAACCAAAAAAACCATTGTCCAATAATGCCCTCTGGCTCTCAACATCTCTGAAGATAGTTACCATGCCCACTCTAAGTCTCTCTGTCCTGTTTATATTTTGATCATCTGTTCAGAAGCATAATGTCCAAACACCCTATCATCCAGATGGCCTTCTCTGAATCCAAACTTGTTTGCCATACTAACTGTTAAAGCATGGTGCCCCAAACCCAGTACCTCACAAGACATGTCACTGAATAGAGGTTAAGAGCATTAGTTCTGGAATCAGACTGACTTTGTTTACATATAAGCTTTGCTTCCTTGTTAGTACAATCTTAGGCAAGTTTCTAAACCACTTTGTGCCTCAGTCTCTCCATCTGTAAGAAAGAGATCATACTAGCAATTGACTCATAGAACTACTGACAGCTTAACACAATGCCTGCACACAGGAAGCACACACAAATGCTAATTTTTTTTTTTTAGAGGGAGAGAGTTTGAGTGCAGGAGAGGGGCAAAGGGGGATAGAGAGAGGGAGAGAGAGAGAGAGAGAGAGAGAGAGAGAGAGAGAGAGAGAATGAATCTCAATCAGTCTCCATGCTCAGTGCAGAGTCTGACACAGGGCTTTATCCCACAACCCTGGGATCATGACATGAGCCAAAATCAAGAGTTGGACAAATGACTGGGCCACCCAGGTGTCCCTAAATGCTAATTTTTAAAAATGATGCACTATATGCATCTATATCTGGGCAATGTAATTTAATAAAAAAGCTCTAAAATTTTGCTACCAGGTGTTCTGATTACATTGTTGTTGTTCTCAGTGAGGGTGTGGCCACTTTTCACATGAACTTCTGTATACATGAAAATAATTTTATATGTATTTGAGTAATCATCAACCTAAATGTATGAATTTTTTTTGTTTATTACATATACTCACACATTTTCTTTTTAAAATTTTCTTGTTAGTTTGGGTCAAGAAACTAAATTTTGGGTTAAAGTACAGTATGTGTCACTGTGTAAATTTTATAGTTTACAAAAATTTGTAAATGTATCATCTTATTTAAACTTGGCCAGTCTTATATTTTGTTAATTTTATAATTTGCATTTTTAATATTTATTGTCTTTTCTTTAGGATACATCTTATAGACAATAGAAGTTCATAGTTTAAATGGCATTGTTTTATTTTTAGTAATTTTTAAACTAGTAGTATGTTTCACATTTGGTGTGGTCTCATATTAATTGGAATATGGTTTAAATATGAAGAATAGATATATTCATCACAAGCATAAGAACCATCAAAATCTAAAGCAAACTCTTCAGAATATTTCTTTACAATCCTAAGTGACTGTAGTTTATTGAAATCTGTCCTTAATTTTAACACTTATTGGTAACCCCCTTTGTCAATCAAATTACTTTATTATGACTTCTGACTATTCTTTTTTTTAAGTTTTATCTCCTTGTTTAGACTTTCAAAAATATTAATTAAGCCCTACTGTATGCCAAACATTTTTCTAGGTGTTGGAGATGCAGTGCTTAAAACAATACAAAGTGACAAAACAAAAAGCACATATTGTTTGTGGAGTTTATTTGGTAAGGAGGGAGAAACATAAATATATGTGTAACATAATGTTAGGTAGTAATTAAACTTATAAAAAATATTTTCAAACAATTGAGGATAATGAACTGAGTATCATACTTTTTAACCCCCACAGATCACAGCACATGGCCTGCTCCATAGTAAATGAGCAATACATTCAGCATTTTATGATGGACCTTTTGGCAAAGGTTACTTTTAATTATTGCCCAACCTCGTCTATCACTGACTTATTTTATCTTATTTTTCTATTGGTCTCCATTCCATACGTATCTTGTAAAAAAATTTTGCAGCCATCAAAAATTTTTAAATCATAAATAAGGGGTTTGATATTAACAATTTCACATTCTCATATGCATTTTTTAAAACCTGAACTTGAAGAAGTGGTGTTATTGACTCAAGCTTGGAAGCTACAATGGTGGAAAGAAGATATATAAAGTGCAGTGTGGAACACCTGGGTGGCTCAGTTGGGTGAGTGTCTGACTCTTGGTTTCGGCTCAGGTCATGATCTCTTGGTTCATGGGTTTGAGCCCCGCATCTGGCTCTGTGCTGACAGTGCAGAGCCTGCTTGGGATTCTCTCTCTCTCCCTCTTTCTCTTCCCCTCCTCTCCTCATTCTCTCTCTCTCTCTCTCTCTCTCTCTCTCTCTCTCTCTCTCTCAAAATTAAGTAAATAGATAAACTTTAAAAAGAAAAAATGCAGTGTTAGAAACCAGTATGCAAATATATACAGTGGATCTACTGATAATCACCCCAAAACTGGATATAACCCAAACGTCCCTCAGCAGCAGAGTGATGCCTCCATACAATTGAGTACTACTCAGCGATGAAAGGGAAGGAACTACAGAAAACACAGAACAGCATGGATGAATTTCAAATGCATTATGTTTTATGCAAGAAGCCAGGCTAAAGGGCACATGCTGTAGATTGCATTCATAAGATATTTGGAAATGAAAAAGCTATAGGGAGAAAAACATTCTGAGTTGTTACCAGGGGCTGAGGGTAAGAAAGGGAAAGACTGTGAAGAGGCACAGGGGAATTTTTGTGGGGTTATGTAGCTATTCTTTACCTTAATCGTGGTGGTAATTACATAACTATATGTAAATTATACCTCATTTAACAAATGCAGTGTGGGGTGGGGCAGGGGGAGGAGGGAGTGCTGGAGGATTCCCCATTGCTGCCAATTCAGTCAACTCAAAGCAGTGCTTCTTTCCTCACCCCTGTGTTCCAGCCCATCTACAGTCTCACCCTGTCCACCCGAGTATCTGGTCTCTACACGTGACTCCAGTCAGACTGATATACCCTGCCCCATGAAATAATTTTGCAAATTTCTCTTAACAGGAATGCCCAATTCCTGTTGTCCTCTTTTTCTCACCTAGGTAAGATGCTCACAGGCAGGAGTTACATGCATCATGCATTTTTGCAAACTTCTTCACAGTATCTATCACACTCCGTGCAGAGAAAATAGTAGTAATAGTAGGTGCTCAAAATATTTGTAGAATGAGGAAATTATTAAATAGATGAATTAAAAAAAACACATGCATGAAATTCCTATAGAACTATGGCTCTTGGTGACCAGGCAACATTCATCTGCCTTGTTCTATTTTCATTGCCTTGACAGGATCTCTTTTTAACATAAATGAAAGATAAAATCTCCTTTCCAGCTTCATTTTTGCCAACAATGACCCAATTGTCTAATACATAATCTTGCTTAGAACTTTAGTTTGTTTTTACTAATTTTTCTCCATCATCCCATAAATATACAGGTTTCTCTTTTCTATCCTTTCCCGCATGTGACCTTTCCTCTCACGTGGGTCTCTGTGATGGTCTCACGGGCAGTTTTTGACGTACACCTCTGTCCATCCACAACCAACCTTACACAGAGACAGCAAGGGTCTTTCCCCTCACTGTTTTGAACAGATCTTATATTTTTCAGACCCATAAAGTGGCCTCCGGGGATCCCCTGTAAGAAATTAAAATTTTGCTTATGCTTATCCACAAGTTAATCACCCAGCTTATTGAAGCTGGGTAGGTGTGGGACTGAAGATACTAGAATTTCAATACACAAATACAAAAACCAAAACCAAAGTCATATCACAATAAGCATCATCTACAATTTCACAACAATGACATCTGAGGTTCAATGTTCAAAGCTGAGTACAAATGATGCTCTAAATTAAACATAGATTTAATCTTAAAAATTTTGGCATGTATTCTGAAAACAATCTCAACTATAGTATATCAAAATTCACAAACCCCTGAGGCAAGGTGAACAAAACAAAATATAAACTCACCTTTTTTTTTGTATTACACTGAATAACTCATTGATGATTCATATAAGAAAAAAATTACCAAATTGAAAGAAACTAATTATTTTTATTGTGTCTTAAAAGCATATCTTTTCCTATAATAATTTAAAATCTATAAAAACACTAATATGCCAAAGGATATTGAAGTATTTCAGTTAAAAATTCATCTAATAAATATATACCATTAACATGAATATTAATAAATTATTAATTATTAGTAAGGTTGACATCTGTGTACTATGATGCTAGGAAGTAACCTGGAACAATCATTTGAATATATGCATCATGCAAATTTTAAGAAAACTGCATCTATGGAAATATGACCTACATTTGTTTCTCTTAGCCAAAAAAAAAAAGACTGGATTTTTTAAAAAAAGAAAACTAGTTTCACTTCTCTCTTTCATTCTGCCTTTTCACCAAAACATGAGTGTACTTCCCTTTTTAAGTTCCTCCTCCTTCATCCCATTGATACATTCATATATAGAGAGACATAAAGAGAGAAGCTTTATTCCATTTGGGTGTGCATATTTTACACACATGTATGTTCTAACCAGAGAAAAAGAAAAAGAGAGACACACATATTCAAAGGCTGACTAGAGTGGTGTACAGATGAAATAACCTTTCAGAAGGAGAAATATGCACCATGGGGCTGATGGACTTTGAACAGCCTTCTTTAGACTGAGGAACTGGATCCAAATCTCTGGTTATTTTGTCCTCTCAGATAAGACATGAAGGATGTGTGATCTGACCACACTGCAGATGGTTTGGATGATCAGCTTTCAGGAAAGAATTTTATTAAATCCGCTTGCCACATGTTTTCAGTCAGCTGGAGCCCTCATTTTATTATACAAATACATACAGCACACACGTTTGTGCATGTCTCTAGATGGATCTTGAAGTCCCTAACTCTACAGTGTGTGCTAATGTGAGAGTTTACAAGTTTCCTGAACATCTGTTGGGACCACCCAAGAAATTCTTAATCTTAAAAAGAGAAAATTGCAATCAACCAAAATCAGATATGAAATGAGATATGAAATACAAGAACAGACTTCCTATTTATGACAGCTGTTCCAAATTCTTGATTTATTGATGCTATTTATTTTGCATAGGATGTAGTCATGCATGAGGTACAACATTTTTGAAAAATGAAAACTACAAAAACAACAACAAAAAAGTACCTAGTGGCTCTTAGGCAATGAATACAACAGATAGATATCGTGGTCATGAAGATAAAGGCTTTCAAGTGTGGTGTGGCCATCTAGAAGAAGAAATAGAAGTAGCTGATGGAGGCAGAATTAACAGAAATGGTTATTGTCTTAACTCCTCTTTCTATAAAGCTTTTCTTTAAAACTTTTCTAATTATAGAGACAAACTAATAAAATACCCAAAAGTTATTCACTCTATTTGTTACAATGAAATATTTCCTCCTCTTCAAGATCGACTTAATGAATTAATTTCCAGGAGAAGGGTATGAAAAACTCTCAAAGAATAAATATTGCAAATTATATGTGCATAAAACATAATTTGGAATAATCCAAAAATAGTTTGACATAATCAGAAGAAAATATTTTTTTTTCTTTTGCCTGCTAGAAGAGAAACCACAGAATGAAAATGCTCAACACAGGGTACTTCTCAAAAACAAGACTGATTTTGCATTGTTGTCCTTAGCGATACCTTAAAAATACATGCATAGTTTCCTTCAAATCAAACTGACAATAATAGAAGTGAGGTTTTAAGTGAAGTCAATATAAATTTACATAAATGTTAAGGATAAATGCTCAGACTTTTATCCTTAACTTGATACTCACATATTCAACTACTTTATCTCCACCCAGATGTCTAACAGACATTTAAACTCAACATGACCAGAATTGACCTCCTCATCTGACCCCCAGCCACCATCCGCACTACCAACAAACCTGCTCTCCCTGTAACTCTTCCTATCTCAGCTGATGTTGATTTTGTCCTTTAGTTTGTTCAGTCAAAAATCTTGAAGTCATCCTTGATTCCCCCCTTTCACACTACACCCAGTGCACGAGCAACTCCTGTTGGCTCTATCTTCAAAATATATCCACACATATCCCCTTATTCTCCTGTACAGTCTCTTAAGAAATAAAACTCAATGCTAGATGTGAGTTTTGAAATCTTAATTCAGTGTGCACAACTAGTGTTTTGTTAAAATTAATGGTTGATAGGGAAAGATATCCTTTTCATCTAGCTAACTTAGTAGTTGTGCATTTATTCATTCTGTAATATATATTGAGTGCTTATTATAGGCCAGGCACCATTCTATGTATATATCAGTGAAAAAAATAAAGATCCTTCTCCTAGTGAATCTTACACTTAATTATGGGAGACAGATAAGAAACAATACATAAAATAAGCACATTATGTAGTATCTTAGAAGGTAATAAATATGGAGAAAATTTTAAAAAAAAGAGTGTGATCAGGAGTTACTGAGGTGGGGATGATGTCAGGTTACAGATTAAATAAAGTGGTCTGGATATGCCTCTTGGAAAAGTGAAATTTTTAATAAAAACTTGTCCCTTCTGCATATCTAGAAAGAGGATTAACAAGAAAGTGTGCAGAACAAAGTGGTGTATCCTGCCCTAGTCTCTGATTCAAATCTTTTCTCATACTAACCAAAGGATCACTTAGAAAGGGAGAAAGCAAGGAATGGATGAGGTGAAGAATGGCAGCAGGTAACAACAACAACAAAAAATCTACTTGTTATGGACTGACTGTGTCCCACCAACATTCATATGTTGAAGCCCTAACCTCCAATGGGAAGGTATTTGGAGATGGGGCCTTTGATAGGTAATTAAGTCATGATGATGGGGCCCTGGTCTGATGGAATTAGTGTCCTTATAAGGAGAGGCACCAGAGAGCTTGATCACCCCTCCATTTGCCTTGGTACCCCACGCCTCCTCTTCTCTTCCCTGTCTCTCTGTTGCTCTGTCTCTGTCTCTCTCTCTCTTGCTGTGAATCCCCAGAGAAAAGGACATGTGAAGACACAGCAAGAGAGTAACAGTCTGCAAGCCAGGAAGAGAGCCTTACCAGATCTGTCTGTGCTGGCACCTGGATCACAGACTTCCAGCCTCCATAATTGTGAGAAAATAAATGTCTGTTGTTTAAATCACCCAGTCAATGATATTTTGTTATGGCAGCCCGAGTGGACTAAGCCAGTTATACAGTGTTAACTGCTGAAACACTGAAAATGTGAGCTTATGAATCCAGGAAAGATATTACATAGAGAAGTATCATGTTCAAGTACGTTTATAGCACCTCACAAATGTTGAGACATTTAATATTCAATTAATCCCACAAAACCCTGTTAATTCTCAGAAAAATTTTGGCATCTGCCAACTTCTCTGTCTTCTTCACATATTCCCCTATTTTAGCCTCCTGCAAGGTTTTCTGGCCGCCCTTCTTTCCTCCTCAGGCAGCCACAGCCCACAGTGACAAAAACCCTACTAACCCTCCGTGTGTCCATCAGTTCATCAAATGATTAAATATGAAGATTCTCTGGTAAGAATCCAAGCTCCAAACTGATAAAGACGTTGATATATCTGCAAACCTAAAATAACTCAGTGTGCTTATAACGCAGAGGGCAGAACTATAACAAAGTTTTAGCGAATCCGTGGTAATGTAGACACTGCTGGCTAGCTTCCCTTCCCATTTTTCTGTTCCTCACTCACACTCCCCTCAAACACACACCTCTTGCTTAATCTTGCTTTATAAAGAATATTGTATGCTTGGCTAAGAAAATATATTAAGATGAAACATAATTTTTTAAAAGGACTGAGCATTTCTGCCAAGTTTTGCAGCTTTTCCCAAATTGGGATCTCCCAACTACAATATTAATTTATTATCACCTCTAGTCAGGCACCCTTCCTTTTTCTGCTTGCCTTCACCTCCTTCACCCCCACCCAGAGCATGTCCATGTCTACCTTCTACGCTTTACTCCATTCTTCATTCAACCTGCAATGCCCTTCCCATCCCCTTTTGTTTGCAACATTTGACCCAGTCTTAGATCTCAATCTCTACCTTCTTCACCATTATTTTCCTCAGAAACTAAGCCCTGTTGATTGCCATTATATCTCATTTGCTAGCTTCCCTTCTAAAACATATTAACATATTTATATTATCCTATTTGATACTGAACTATGCTATATGACTGAACTTAATGCCATAGCAGTGTGTTATGTTATTCTAAGTAATGCTTACTGTTTTCGTGCATGTCTTTTTTTCTGTACACAATGAGATCTTTAAGCTTCTTCAGTACAAACACAGAGTTACATAATTCTTCATGACTTCTTTAGAGTGCAGCCCGATGCTAAGGACAAACTAGTTCTCTGTCTATATAATAATAATTAAATGTTGGTTAATAGCATAAATACATGCCAGTTGAATAACTGAGTTGGAAAACAGCACAAAACTTCAAGATCCTTCCTTCGCTAGCTGACCTTGATTTTTCTTCCAATGATCATCTACAACTCAAAGGGGATTTTTCTTATGCTTTCCATTTTAGCATATTCATTATCCATTGATATTGTCATCCTCAACTATATCTAAACTACACTCTAACTACATCCTTCTAGGAAAACTCTTTTGTCATTACCCATCCCCTTCACTGTTTATTAAGCTGTTGGCAAGATAGAGGGGTTCACAACAACTTGATAAATGTTCAGCTTGTCCCATCATTCCTGCATGATATAAGTGAAGCAGGGACTCCAAGCTGAAAGGGCAGCTCCCGCCTTAGCCATGAGGATGATTTGTTGGGTACTTTCATTCTCAATAAGCACAATCCGGTAGTGAGTTAAGTTGAAAGAATTTGCTTGAGAAATAAAGTGCTTGTACATATGCTATCAGTGAACTCTTCCCAGAAAACAAAATTGTCGCTTAATGCAAAAAGTGTATAAAAGGTTAGCCAACTTAACTTAAAATAACACAGAGCCATTACAGGCATTAAAAGTGGAAATGGAAATATGCTAGCAAAGGGAAAGAAACAAACGGTGAATCTGAAATGATTCAGATAAATCATTCTGCTTGTCACATTCCAAATAAGGTTAATATTTCTTGGATATACATCCACCCTTTCCTTATTCTAACAATATATCTTCTTCCTATTACTTAGGTTACCAACGTGAGTGTTACACTCTAGTAAAAGCTGGTGATGAAGCAGGAAGAAATGAATACATTCAATATTTACTCTTTTAGGGATTTAAATAGGCATTTTAGGATTCAGTTCAATAAAAATAAAACGCTGCTGGTCCCTAAATGAGACCCGTCACTTGCAACCTGATTCATATATTCTGAAAATTTACCATCATCCTAATATCTGGAAATGTTAGCCCATCTTCAAAATGCTACATCCTCTTTTATCTGTGTATGGCCAAACATAGATGAAGAGGAAATTGACCACTCTTTTGTTTGCCTTAAATTATTTATAACTTTGTTAATACATTTCCTTCAGGAGAACAAATTCAAGTTATACTTGATCAGTGTATTTTCTTTAAGGGACTGTATTTGCTTTTGAGTATCATATGCATTGGGGGTGTGATATAGGGACTGGCAAACACTGCATAATGTATTACACCAATTAATTTGCTCTCTTTCAGATAAAACTGATTATGAGGAAATTAAATGGATCTACTCTAATGAATATTAACTAATAGCAGTTAATTTGAAAACATCAGTCTCTAATTTATTTGACTTCCTGCTGTTATCACCCATCAAATGACTTAGGTGTGATTTACTTAGCTTCAGAGTTTTAACATATTAATTTCAATATTTCAGGGTCAGTGACAATCAAATAGAGCACAAGTCCTTCATTTATAACCACGCTTGTTATGACAATGGGGTTTTAGCTCAAAGTAGAAGGTTGACAGTTTATAAAGAGATACCTTAGACAAGATTTTTTTTTCCATCTATGGTACGACTGGGAATTCTGGTTATGCTAAGGTAATAAGATTCAGTGTTTAACCTCTTTTAAGTGGATAAGCAAACCAGGAAGTAGCTAACCGCCCCCCCTTGCCACGTTATGGACAAACATCTCAGATGAAGACAAACCTTATTTTTTTTGTTGCATATTCCATGGCCTAAGAGAACATGAGCCATGGTCTTTTGAGAGTGGCAGAGAACTAGCAGTCTTGTATCAGCATCATTTAATTTTTTACATAGGGATGGAAAAATGCAGGTAACAAAATTTCTTTCATTTTACTTTTCACAATGAAAAGTACAGAGTAAGCTAAAAACTACATATATAATACTCAGAGCTCATAACATAGATGATGTTTGGGGGTTGAATTCTACTAAAATCCTAAATAAAAACCTGTAGTTTGGACTTAAAATAATACACTTTAGAGTTTTAGGCATATCTTTTCTACCTTCACATTCATTGTTGTTTCCTAAACTGAGCTCAATGTTGCATTTGTATTTAGTTATTTACCTTTAATACCTTATGTATAAAACTAGACCACTGTGTAGGGCTAAGCTCATTACTTGAGGAGATTTATTTAAGACAAGAGTCATAATTTAATTCTAATATTAAGATGAAGATCCATCTATATAATTAGGAAAGGAAGGAAAACTCTCTAAAATTTACATATACTTGTCTAACATACTCTTTCTTTGTAGCCTACGTAGGCTACAGCTAAACTGAAAAATGCATTGTTACGTGTATGTAAATGTATTTATGCATATCTATGCACTTGTTATGTAAAACACACACACCCACATGCATGCATCCGTGGTGAGACAGTGAGAAAGAGAAAGTCAGAGACAGAGTTTAAGGTCAACAGAACTTTTTCACCATGTTTACAAACAGTACAAACATTTTCTAGTCCTTTACCAATTACAAAAGTTAATACGAGTAGTTCTATCTATCATCTTCGGTACAAAAATTTTCATTCCAAAAGCAATTGTACTCACACCATGGTGAGAAAGGCAGATGAGGTCCTGTTCTGCTGGAGCTTACGTGTGGTTGACAATAGAGTCAGGGAAGCTCTGACTGTTCCATTGCCAGCCTGACTCCAAATCCCATCTTCTGCCACTACCTAGTTGATGTCCAAGTCCCTCCTGTATTAACATCCAGTGACCCTCTCCCATTTGAGCAATCCTATAGTTTCCCAGAACTTAAAGAAAAGTAAGAGCTATGTACAAATAAAAAAAAAAAATCAATCAATCAATTACTGCACCAGTCTAATCTGTTCCCTACACTAAATGCCCTCTGGAAAATCTCAAAACTTCTGCCTACTCATTTCTCCTTAAACAAACCTTTTAATTAAAATTATTTTTAATTGTTTTTCATTTATTTTTGAGACAGAGAGAGACAGAGCATGAGTAGGGGAGGGTCAGAGAGAGAGAGAGAGAGAGAGAGAGAGACAGAATCCGAAGCAGGCTCCAGGCTTTGAGCTGTCAGCACAGAGTCTGATGTGGGGCTTGAACTCACAAACCATGAGATCATGACCCGAGCCGAAGTCGCATGCTTAACCGACTGAGCCACCCAGGCTCCCCTTTAATTGAAATTATTAATCAAACAATTCATTTACCTACCTTTCTATCATCCATCTATCTAATTAGAGGCTGGAAAATTTTTCTAGAAGTTGACGAACTTATGGCCCTTTCCCCCAATTCTATCTCTACATGGACAAGGGGCAACACCTGATAAAGATGCAAAAAGATTAGTGGAAAGATTTCTACATCAGGAAAGGGTTCTTTTCCTTACTTTCTGTTGGAAATCTCTCTGAAAATATTTGTAAGGCCCATATGTGTTGGCCAAAAGTCTGAAGCAGAAAAGACTAATTGACTGATATAATATATATATATATATATATATATATATATATATATATATATATATAATTTTAGTAAAAATCTTATTCCCCTTTTTTAAAGTACTCCCCACACCAGTGAATTCTTATAGTTTAGGATACTAGGGAATAGAAGTGTGTTCAAATTTCACAAGTACAGTTGGACTTCACAAGTTAGGCTTTCTTTTTCAATAAGCAACCAGGTGTTGGAACTTATTTAATGCATGCAAGGCATTCTTCACAAAGAGAAATAGGAGAGAACATCTCTCTCATACACATTGGTTTATAGCCTATAAATATTGTTGCAAGATATTATGAGGAAACTTTCCAATGCTAGACCTCTCTAGAAGTTAAATTGGGAGCTTTCATGAAGTCACATCAATATAAGCAGTCATCAGACACTCAATTTTCCTGGTGAACAACTCTTTGTCATGACTTGCTCTGGAAAAGTACAAGTTCCTAAGTTTATGCATGTTTGTTACCTAAAAGAGGTTTGATAATAGAGCATATTTACTTCACACTCTGAATTTAATAAGTGTTTAGATTATAATCTGATAGTGTATTTTTTCTTTTTTTAAAAGTCTTTATTTAAATTCCAGTTAGTTAATATACAGTATAAAACTAGCTTCAGGGGTACAACACAGTGAGCCAACACCTTCATACAACACCCAGTGCTCATCACAGCAAGTGCTCTCTTTAATCCCCATCACCTATTTAACCTGTTCCCCCACCCACCTCTCTTCTGGTAACCATCAGTTTGTTCTCTGTAGTTAAGAGTCTATTTCTCAGTTGGCCACTTCTTTTTCTTTTTGTCCCTTTGCTCATGTGTTTTGTTTCTTAAGCAAAAGAAGTCAATCAAAGAATATGTTTTGTCACTAATCATCCGGGAAGTAGAAATCAAGACCACAATGAGCTATCACCTTCTA
Source organism: Panthera uncia (assembly GCF_023721935.1). Lineage (NCBI taxonomy): Eukaryota > Metazoa > Chordata > Mammalia > Carnivora > Felidae > Panthera > Panthera uncia. The sequence goes on along the minus strand of NC_064811.1, from coordinate 69,019,107 downwards.
TCACCTCATACCTGTCAGGATGGCCATTATTTAAAAAAAGAAAAATAATAATAAAAAGTATTGAGGATGTAGAGAAACTGGAACATGTGTACACTGTTGGTAGGAATGGAAAATGGCATAGTCGCTCTGGAAAACAGTATGGAGGTTCCTAAAAAATTAAAAATTGAACTACCATATGATCCAGTAATCACACTTCTGGGTATCTATCCAAAAGAACTGAAAATAGGATCTCAGAGATATATTTGTACTTGCATATTCACTGAAGCATTATCTATAACAGCCAAGGGATGAAAACAATCTACATGTCCATTGATGGATGAATGGATAAAGAAAATATGGTGCACTCACACAATAGGATATTATTCAGCCTTTAAAAAGAAGGAAATCTTGTCATATGCCAGGACATGGATGAACCTTGAGGATATCACAGTAAGTGAAATAAGCCAGTCACTGGAGGACAAATATTGCATGAGTCCACTTATATGAGGTATCTGAAGTAATCGAGTTCACAGAAGCAGAAAGTAGAATGGTGGTTTGCAGAGGTTGTGGGGGAGGTGAAATGGAGAGTTGCTGTTAAATGGGTACAGAGTTTCACCTATGCAAAATGAGAAAGTTCTAGAATCAACCATACAACATTGTATATATAGTTAAAAATACTGTACTGTACATTTCAAAATTTGTTGAGAGTAGATCTCGTGTTATATGCTTTTTAAATCACATTAAAATATATTTAACAAGGTAATGTATTTTAATATTACAAAGTATAACAAATTCAAAATATTTAAAAATAACCCAGGATACCTAATCTAATAGAAGCCATGTTTTTATATAAATTAGCTCAAACACTTTTTCTTAATAAGTAACTGAGTGAAGAGTTAAATGAGCAAATAAAAGATCAAACAATTTAAAGATCATGGTCTAAGTCTTTGTATAGATCCATCTATAAAATGAGGTTTTTAGGAGCAGTTTTCTCTATAGCAATAAGCTAAGCTTACCTTCACAGACTGGGATAGAATTTCATCATTCTATACCATTATAATGTGTGAGAGAATTTATGTAATTATGTGCTGACAGATGGGAACTTTTTTAATGGAAATAATATACGTTCCCTCTTCTGCCATTCTCCTCAACATACCCCAAGTTATAAGAACTGTCCTTTTATTATTATCAAGACTCCTTGCCTCCTATTACCTCTCTCTCTCTCTCCCTCTCTCTCTCTTTTCCATCCCCTCCCCCCACCAACACACACACAAAATTGAAGGAGATAAGAATTGGTAATGAAGTCAGGGGAAGTGAGAAATTTGGCTCATCCAATCTTTGAACCTTAATCTAAGGATCAGCATAGATACAGAAACCTGTCATTTTCCCTCATTTCTTGGAATGTAGCAGGAAGAGAAGGCAGAGAGATCATGTCTGGCAGTGGGAAATTCATCATCAAATACACGTTATATGTCTTTAAAAGTGTTTAATACATTAGATTAGCATGAGATGCACTGGCTGCATTGGTGAGAAACAAGAGCAATGATACTGCATCTTGAGGAAGTAGTCTCTGAAGGAGAAGTTCTCTCTACCCTGTCTCTTTGTCCAAAGTCCAATACTGTTAAGATAATGTAGTTCTCACAGTGCCTGCTTCCAAAGGTCTGTCAAGAGAAGGTAAATGTGTTATGCAGGCAAGGTTCATAGAACCACATAAAATGGCAGGAATATTTTTCTCTGGATTATTCAACTCCAACCCTGGACTTCTGTATTCCTTGAAAGACAACTTCTTGAATTCTGTTTCTGGAGGCTAAACTGATGATTCTGCATTTCCAAAACATCTCCAGCATCTTTCTTCTTGTTTTTTTTCCCAAAGTAGTGCAGGTTGGTCTGTATTATGGTCATGTGAGAAAGACACTGGAGCTGGAAGAGTCAGGATGGCGGTCTTTGATTTTCCTGTTTATTCCATAGAGTTCATAGGATGAAGCCTCATTGCCTCCACTTTGTGAAAAATGCAGAAGTCTGAGGCAACACAAACCACTCTCTATTGTCATTCAAGTTAGATATTAAGCTTTCTGGTAATACAGTAAATAAGCATATGATTTTCAAATTAAAGCACTCTGTTGGGATACCTGTGAGGCCACATGATATAAGTAATCAGGAATTCTTGTCTATCTGTGACTGTCACATTTCTGTATACTTTTTTTTTAATGTTTCTTTATTTTGACAGCATAAATGGGGAGGGGCAGAGAGAGAGGGAGACATAGAATCTGAAGCAGGCTCCAAGCTCTGAGCTGTCAGCACAGTCTGACACGGAGATCGAACCCATGAGCCATGAGATCATGACCTGAGTCGAAGTCAGACGTTTAATTGACTGAGCCACCTAGGCACCCCTATACAGTTTTGTGTTTAATGTAGTGGCAGGGGACTCCTGGTACTGGTACTTAGGGGTCACTTAGGGGTCCAACTCAGCTTGGTGAATGCTTCTTGGAATAGATCCTTTTTTAGAGCAGTGTGTAACACGGTGGTTAAGAGCACAGACCTGAGTCAGGCTGATTGATTTGAATCGGGCTCTATACTATTTATACTATTTCCTGACCTTGGGCAAGTATCTTAACTTTGCCTCAGTTTCTCCATCTATAAAGTGAGGCCAATAGTGGTACCTACATTCCAGGGAGTGTTTTAAGGATTATAATATGTACTTCATATAAATCATTTTCTGAACAGTACCTAACACATAGTAAGTGCACAGTAAGTCTTACCTACAATATTTATTTTTCCCTCTCTTTCCATAAGAAAGCATTTTGGTTTTGAATTGAAAGTACTAATTAGATGTAATTAAATGCATGATTGTAAGACACATATTAATAAGGCTGATCTACAACTGCTCTCTAACTTGAACAATTCAGTTTCCTCCATGAAGATCATGTAAGGACTGTTAACCTGTTGTTATTTTGCATAGGAAATACGAATACACAGATTTTTCTGAATTGCTGCACTTAAGTTTCATACATATAAATTCTTTGGCACCTTTCCTAGCAAAATCGGGCACTCTCTGGGGTGAGGTTGTGATTTCCAGATGCATTTAGAGAGCTCCGTGCAGCTGTTATCTCCTACTGACTGACTCCGATGTTCCAAAAAGGATGGAGCCCTGGGAGGGAAGTGGATTGATGAATGTCATCTGAGTTAGCAAAGGCTTTCTTGAACTTACATCATGTTTAATTGTGTCAAATGCTGTTCATTATGTGGTTAGGTTTGTGGTGTTTCTTGGAGAAAGGAACAAGAAGAAAAACTGCTGGCATCTGAAACAAAACCAGAAATCTCTGTTCACTGGGGACCTCAAATTAGACTTGAGTCATAGTACTGTCAAGTTGCTCATACTGGAGTCAGCTGGGCTGAATGGCTTCTTATAATACAATACACACATTCTTATTTAATCTCAGTGTCTCATTTTTTAAAAATGGGGTTAGACATTCTCAGAAAGCAAGATTTGGGAAGGGTTAGGACAGAATTTTTAGTTTCAAGTCTTAAAATGATCTAGGAGCTTTCCTACATATTTGAAGGCTATCCCACTGGACTTAGAGAAAATTCTGTGGTATTTCTTATATAAAAGCTCTGGTATGTTCATGTAAGATCCACTCCTGGATTCTGGGATGATCCTTTCAACAAGATATGCTCTAAAAGTCCTCCTTATAATATTTGCCACTTTATCTTCAGAAAAATCATCAGGAAAATATATTTTAAAAAAGGTTCATCACCAAAATGTTTTTCTTCTTGCTAGAGGGGACTGAGAAGCTTGCAAAAGAAAATGTAAGTCCTAACTCATGACATATGCAGTCTTGTATCCATCCATAAAAATGGACAATAATATTGTACATGGGCTTGACTTCAGAATACTTCAATTTTTATTTCACCTCTGCCACTTACTGCTACGTAACTCTGGGTTAGTCAATAAACCCCTCTGAATCTCAGTTCACTCTGAAACATGTAAAAGCATTTATCTCACAAATTTCAAATACTGTGTGAATATATACTAGGAGAAGGGTACTATGCATTGGGATGATGAAGCCATGGACCCCATCCCCAGGAGCTCACAGACTAGTGCCATCAAACTTTGAATGAGAGAAAACATATAAAGCTTCTTTGGTATGTTTTTAGCTCTCAGCATTAATTGGTTTCAACTTAGGAATATCTTTCCAAATCTGTAGTTTACTTTGGCAGTATACCATTTAATGAATGATTGACTATGCATTGGGTGGTAGGCATAGCTTTTTAAAACTCTTTCTTAATTAGAAAGCTAATTAGAATTTGGGCCATAGATAGGTATGTAGGGAGAAAAGGAGCAGGCAGGGAAGATACATTTCAGTAATAAAAGATAGGTTTCTTTAAAATGAGAGTTGTTCAAGAGCAGAAAAGTAAACTATTAGATGTCAGTTGTTTCTGCTCAATGGGACTGTTTAAACAGTCCAGACAGTCTGGGTAACGCTCTTGTTAACCAGATTTATAGCATGGGATATAAATGTGACTGGATGACATAGGTATTGATGATATACTTTTCCTATACTTCCTCACTGGATGACCATGCCACATTTGGGCCACTGGAAGGACATTTTCATCTCCTTGGAGGGGAGTAAAATCAGAGGAAAAAGTACAAATGAAGAGCAAAGCACAAAAGCCTCAGACCAAGAATATGACAGAAAGTTCAATTAGGCAAAACCAACTTATGTCTTCTTATCTGCTTCTTATTTCCACTTTCAACTATGTTAAAAAACAAAACAAACAAAAAACAGAATATAAACTAGGACCTTTAATGGAAGAGAAGATTTGAAGGAGAAGCCAGAGAGACAGACACTGGTGAGAATCTTGGAGAAAGGACCTTGTGTTCTGACATCTGTGTGCTGAGGCTTGAGGTCACTTTTTCTGGAAAGCAAATGCCAGGGTTTCTCATGCACCATTCCAGGATGGTGCATCCCAGCATGGTGTAGAGTATGGGACTCCAGGGAGCATGCAAGAGCAGTTAAATATTCACATGTCTCAAAAGGAGGCGCTGGAGTTAGCTGAGAATGGACAGGGTTTGATATGTAGGTGAATAAGATAGAAAATCTGTGGGCTGAGGACCAGAGACCAGTAAAACCCAGGACAGTATCTTAACAGATACAAGTATGCAGATGCGATTTCTCTGAAGCAACGATTCCCATTGTAGTGGATGCCAACGGGGTCTGGATACCTCTTCAGATGTTACAGTGCCATGTACTCTCTAGAACACAGTGCACATTTTGGAGCCAGGGAGGGAAAAGAAAAGTCCTGTCTCAAGTGATTGTAAACCTGAAAATGGCTAACAATTGCATGAATCGTGTTTTGATTATCAGTCAGAATAAGAATGTGCAATTCAGATTAATCTATAAAACTAGTTAGATAAAAAATATAGTTACGTTTTACTTTACACTGAGTTTGTAGCCTGAGAAATTGATACAGCCTAACTTTACAATTCTTTTCAACCCTGAGTATCTAGAATTATGGCTAGGGGCCTAAGCTTTTGTTGTTAATTGTACTTCTCCAATTGCTTTCATTATTTGGCTCTTATTTTAATATTTTGTTTGTGCCTTTTATTATACTTTAAAAATTTTTTGAAGGTATTATACATAAAAACAAATTCGGGCATTGGACCCAAGATCTCTGGCTGATTATGTTGAGCTTTGATAATGTTTTAAAGTGTTTTTTTTTTAAGTCTGTTTATATTGAGAAAGAGAGCACGCATGCTCAAGTGGGGGGAGGAGCAGAGAGAGGGGAGAGACAATATCCCAAGCAAACTTGAGACACAGGGCTCCATCTCATGAACTGTGAGATCATGATCTGAGCCAAAACCAAGCGTCAGATGCTTAACTGACTGAGCCACCCAGGCGCCCCTTGTTTTTCATATGAAAATAACCCTTTTAAAATAACTTAGTAGAAGACAGCCTACAAAATTGAAAAATAACACATAATACCAGCACATGGTTACTCATGATCATTTTCCTGACGTTAGATAAAAAGTGTATCCCTGACTTAAACAGATGTGTGTACCCATGGCATCACTTGTTGGCTAGTAAACCTGGACTTTATTCCTTTTGACAGATCACTATTAAAAGAAATGAAAAGATCAGCAGGATTTTAGCAGTGAAATATTATCAGAGGACTCACAACTGTTCATGCTTAAAAACTCACTTCACCATCAACAGCAGCAGCAGCAGCAACAGCAGCAGCAGGGATAGATACATCCTTAGTGAGCTGCCAGATCCAAAGGCTAGCTGGAAAATATATTCTGAATGTGAAATAGGCTAATTAAGCCCATCATTGCCTGGCTGTCACCCTAAGGGACAGCAGGGAGGTACAGGCTGAGTACCTAACTAGGTTGGGTGGCAAACTTGAATCCCCTTCACCCCTCAAATATGCATGTGAAGTGTGGACTGTCTGCCAAGGTCAGGAGTACAAGATAAATCTCTGTGTATAATCATGCTAACATAAAAATGGAGGATTAAAATCTCATTAAGATGTTGTGAGGGGGATGAAGAGAGAAGACCGGAGCAGAAGGCAAAGCAATGACCTGTACGTGCATCTTTTGCTAATGGCCTTTATTTAATCAAAGCTTCTTGACTGAGGATATCCACGCTGCTCAGGAGCAAAGCTGCTTGTTGTAAAAAGCCTGCAGGAAAGCACTCTTCTGCCCCAACAGGAGTGCTCTGCTCTGCCCAGGAAAGGTACTTCACCATGTGAGGCTGAAGCCTCCCTTCTGGACTCAAGGAGGCAGTGGCTCTCCGTGTGCTTCCTATACGCATTGCCATTTTTCAAGATCTGCTGGCACCTGTGTTTCATAGTGACACTGGAATAGGAAATACGAAAACCCTTTCCTTAACATGTTATTTTACTTCAAAACAGCTTCTTCTTTGGACAGAATTAAAGGGCAATATGTTTAGGGAATGAGATGACATTGTTCTGGCTGTCTCAGCAAGATTTTTAGAGATGAATAGGCATGCCTGCCCTGCTCAGCACTGCTCTGTCTCATCTTACTCTTAACCCTTCTCTCCTCTGTTCTCCCCAGCTCCAGACCTAGTCCACGCACTGCACTATGCATTCCAACAATGGATCCTCAGGAGCCAAAAGGCCACCAGATAACAGTAGGAGCACCAACACAAACATTTATGTTTCTTGACTCCTTGCCCCGTGTTGTTTCTTTCCATTGTTACTCGGTTCTGACTCTCCATTCGCCCAACACTTTTAACTCTGCCCCCAACTCCCAAACTCCAAGCCCCAATTAAGCTGCAGATGTAAATGTGAATTCTGGGGGAGCTTGCCTAATAGTGGTTGCTGAACTCTGATAAAAAGATCAGTGTTGCTCCATTTATAGGATTTTACAAAATGATCTCTCAGAGTTCCTGGAATACGAAAGGCAAAAGCAAAGCAACATGTCAACATTAATTTGATATGGCTTTTTGTTGAATGCAAAACGGTTCATTAAAACCTTAAACAGGTGGCAGGTTTGGCAGCCCACTGTGTGTATGCTATGGACAGATTTATTATGCCTTTCATTTTAAAATATTTATGCAGAAACAGACTCAGTGAGATAAATTATCTTGTTCACGAGAGCATTCTGTTCAAGGCTGCTATGATAACTGCCATATCAATCAAATTATGCAATGAAAACTTACCATCAATTTTATACTCATCATCAATTATTCGTAACTTAGGAAACTCTTTTCATGACTTCTCTATTTTAGTTTTGGGGTCTTCCAGGCAGCTTTTACCTAACAGTGGGAGAAATAGGGCCACGAAATGGGGACTGTATGCAGAATAATCACCCCAGTTTCGGAGGTTCAGAGTGGAAGCCCAATATACATTTCAAAGCAAACATAATTATGTGTGAATAGCATTGGCTCTACCCGTCCTGTGTGATGACTTTGGGTAGACAGGAGCATGTAAACATCAGAGGCATGTCCAAACATTGAGGCAGATTTGCTTCATCAAACGAGGTGAGCCACAAGCCAATTCAAGCTCAACATAATGTTAAGTGAAGCAAAGTACATACTTCAGAGTCATTATTGAGTCTTTAGATAATTGCAGTAACTCCATAGGCTCACTGCCATCACTTATCCAGAAGCTGGAAGTTTCTACTGGCAGCATCTGCCATTTGGCAAACGTTGGTCTCATCAACTTTAAATATTACAGGACGTTTTCTCTTGAAGAATATTCAGAAATGGTTCCATCTGTCACAGAACTTCCCAGATTCTCTTGGTCAGTGCAGTGTCTGGAGTTTCACATACATTAAACCAATGTAACATTCTGGCAGCTACTTTCTGGTCATCCTGACCTGCCAATGTCACTGCCCAACAACTGCAAGATGCATGCCAAATCTCCTTTTAAGCACACTTTCCTATAGAAAACACCCAGAGAGGACCCTAAGGGGAGATGATACAACTTGCATATCTAATTTGGACTCTCATGTCACTTGCATTAGGGGAGCCCTGATTATATCCACTATCGTCTTAGCTGAGTATCTCAAGGGCATGTGCATCTTGGTTTTTTAACTGTCCTCTAGTGCATAATTGCCCTCATCTTTCTGCTACATGCAGTTTTCTGTCTTCTTCACTTCTGCCTAAGAAGGAGGCTTACCAACCTTTCTTTCCTTTTTATCCCCTCCCCAGAATTGCCCTTTTCTCTACCATGAACCACATCATGTATCTTTTTCAAAGCAATGCTCAAGAATAAACTTCATGAAGACTTTTCAGCATCTCTGATTACAGTTATGGCTACCCTCTTAGCACCTGTGAATAATCTGTACAACTCTAATTGGTGAGATGCACATTTTTTTGTGTGTGGCTATTTTTGGCTTTGTTTTTGTCTCCATCATCCATGAGGAATTCTCAAACAGTAACAAAAAATCTACCTCCAGGCAGATCCTTAGGTCATTTCAAGGTGGTTATAACAATGCTGGAGTTTGAGTAATTACTTCAAGGTTTACAGGGTTAATCCTATATATCCTGTGTAGCCAACATTATGCAGACTTACACATTTTACATGACAATGAAAGGTACCATTAGCTCACCAATTTTCACTAGGAGGCTGTCAGAAGAACATAGGACTTTGGAGTCAGAAAAACTGGGTTCTAATCCCTGTCATCTCTTCGCTTACTAGCTGTTGTGATTTTAACTCCTTTGTGGTCTTAGATGAGGCTCAGCTTTTTCAACTATAAAATGTGCAAAATGGCACTGACCATGACAACCTTAAAGGGAGGTTGACTTACTTAAGGTATACTATATGCATTTGTTTAGTAAAGTATAACGGAAGACACAGTATTATTGTTACAACCATATATCGGTGAAAGAGATTTTGTATTATTCTGGGATAAATGATAAAATGGCACATATCATGTAATCTTCTTTAAGAAGTGGTACAAATCATCTGAGTTTAGTACTACAAGATAGTTGCATCTGCCTACTTAATCCCTTTTAATTAGGCTGACAGTAACATAAATGAAATCTACTATTTTTGTTGGAGCAATGGTTCATAAAAGTGTGATCACTAGTTCCACAGTACCAACAGTATCTAGGAACAGTTTTAGAAATGCACATTTTTGGGCTTTACACCAGACCTACTGAATTAGGTTTCCAGACAGTTCTGATGAATGCGAAAGATAGAGAACCATGGCTTGATCAGTAGACTGCAGTTTTAGTCCAGATGCCACTAACTTGTTGGGTAGGCTTGGAGCCCAGGCAAGAATAAGACATCATGAGATTCTGGGCATTAACAAGAACATCAGATTATTTCAGATTCAGTTGGTGCAGATTTCTTACAACATTATTATTTCCATTAAATATAAGCTATGCAACAAAGTATGATTTCATAAACATTTAAGTCTTTCTACATAAGTCAATTAACATGTGTGTTTTTTGTAAGTGCATTGCCAGACCAGGAAATCAGATTTGGGGATTCTATACCAGATTTGGGCTCCTGCAGTTGTAAGGGCAAAGACCCTACTTTAAGTGACTAAGTGCACTAGACCAAGTTCAGCCATCAATTCTCAGAGTGACAGAAGACAAGAAAGTTTCTCAGTGCTTAGATGGCCCCACTGGTAAAGTGAAATAGTCATACTGCAATGTTTTATAAGCACTTTTCCAGCTCTCCCTGTGTGATTTGGAGATTTCTTTCTTCTTTCTCTTTCACACTCATCCTGGAAATTGCATTCTTAGAACAGAGAAAACCAGAGAAAGAAACACTGGCTGAGAAGCAGAGGGAAGGAAAAAAAGTACACAGAGAAGTTTTGCCACACCGTGAAGTAATTAAAATAAAATTATTAAAAGTAACTAAAATTCAGCTCTAAAATGAATATGAAACAGTATCAAATTTTAAGAATTATACAATAAACTGTGTTCATCCGTTAAATGGAACCTGCCTATAGGTGTGCAGGAATGTCTTAAGGGCTCTCTGTACCATTCTGAAGGGGGATGAAGAATTGTCCCAAATAAGAACAGCACATGTACAAGTCTGCAATAGGGAATCTTTGAACCCAGACCACTAAAGGGTGGTAGAGTTTGAGCAAAAGGAAGGGCAGAGGGTACTGCAGCTGCTACACATTGCACATGTTCTTTGTACAAGCTCATCCTTATCTTATTAAAGGAAAATCTCTTCTCTGCCTTGGACTGTTCAAAACCATGCACCAGTCACTGGCTAGCTTCCTAAGGGTGAGGCTCACATTCCTCTAAGTCCAGAAAGAAAAAAAGAACTGAATGTCTACAAGTGCCCTTAGAGAAAGGAAGACATAAATTCAATATATTAGTAAAGATAGCATGCTATTACACCATTATGGTTGCAGAACATCAAACTATCAGACATAATGAAAATAAGTACTCAGCAGGGGAGATATTTAATTACGCAAAGAAGAACAGCTAGCCTCTGAATGCTAGAATTTAGTATTTTCCACTTCCACTTTCCAAATGTCTTTAAATAAAGCTTTCCCTCATCCTGATTGACCCTCCACAGCAAATGTTTCCTTGGTTGGAGAAATCCACACAGCCATTTCTTCCTGGACCACCAGAGCCCAACTGGAGCCAGGAGTCTGCCTTTCTATTTGTTTGGCACCAAAACTCACTGCTATGGCAGATGGGTCAGCTGACTGGATAGCAAAGATTTCCCAGCTGATACAGAACAATAATCAGGTTGATGATGGGAAGGATTCTACCTTAACTCACTGCCAAGATCTACCTCTGCAACTCTAACCAAGGGTGGTGTGGGTGGGATTAAGTGGGGGAGGATACTCAAATACAGTCACTCCCATTTGGTGTCTCCATTGTGACATCTGTGTATAAACCATGCTGTGACTAAAACAAAGTTATGAAGTCCCAGTGAGGAAGTCCCAGTTGAGAAATGATTTGCACATTTCTAAAGGAAGGCCAGACTAAAAGGAAGTACAAGTTAAAAGGAAATTCACAAACAAGAGAGTTTTGTAAGCAGAAATTGAAAGATTTCATCTTGCCACAATATGGCTTAATTAAACATCTCCTCTCTCTAGTTCATTCCAACTCCAATCAGATTTATGCCCAGTGCTCTTTCTTTTTATGCACAAGGCTAAGTATTTTTAAAAGAAATTCAAGCCACATGGTTTTAGATTCATTCATACACATAAAACACATCAGAAAAACAGCAGAATGGCTCCTGATGGGCAAAAAGTTTTCTGAGCCTGTTTCCTCATTAGGAATGGAAAACTGTGCTGTGTGCATATTAAACTCATTCATCTTTTCATAGGTTAAAGTTTCACTACAAAGCTTGGGCACCAAAAGGACAGAATATGTTGAAAGTTAGTAACTCTACTTCTTAAATGGGTAAAAGCATTTATGTCTGATCCTGGATCTCTTGAGGTGTCTTGGCCCTTTCTCAAGAGACTTTGCTGCATTTTTTCAGGGCTAGATTTGCAGCATATTCACCCTTTTAGTAGAGACATCAGTAGGTATTTGTTTTTACCTCGGCAATCCTAGTCTCCAACTATAATTTCCCATATTTAGAAGTCAGAGTAAGAAAAGTTCTATAGAAAGCTCCCCTTTCAATTGCATAAATATACAGTTGACCCTTTAACAATGAGGGGCTTGGGGTACTGATCCCCCACAAAGTCAAAAATTTGCATATAACTTTGACTCCCTCAAACTGAACTACTAATAGCCTGCTATTGATCAGAAGACTTACTGATAATGTAAACAGTGGATTAACATGTACTTTGTGCTATATATGTTATATATACTGTATTCTTAGAATAAAGTAAGCTAGAGAAAAGAAATTGTTATTAAGAAATCTATAAAAGAAAATACATTTATAGTATTATACTGTATTTATTTTAAAAATCCATGTATACATGTACCTGCATGGTTCTAATCCTGTTGTTCAAGGCTCAACTATAGTGGAGTATGTAAAAAGTGTATTTTTAACACTTCGGAAGAAAAAGAAGTGTCTTCTTAGCAGAAATGGATGTCCTATACCCACAGCTCCAACATAAAAGCCTACATCAAAAGCCTCTGTTTATTTATAGCTCCCAGTTTCCTCATCCACAAGCTTTGTTGAATCACTTCTACTCACTTACACATTCATTAGTTTACTCATATTTAATTTGACAAATATTTATTTCACTGCCTACTTGAAGCCAAGTTATTGGAATATGGAAATCTGAATATTGTTTTTTATTTTTTAGGGGAAAAGGGGCAAACAAAGGTAATATGGTAATTTTTATAATTGACCAATGGACAAAATATAGCAGGCATACAGAAAACAGATCATTTAATTCTTGCTAAGAAGGGCAGAAAGACTTAGAGAAACCAAAGCAAGAAAGAGAGGTAGGATGATTTGACCAAGGGCAGTCTAGTAAAAGGTAACATCAAATGCAAAGCCACCGAGGAATGAAAGAAAAATGTGTTCCCCAAACCGAAAGGAGTTCAGAACTGATGAAACAAAATATAGGATGTCATCTGAGAATGTCTAAGATGGGGCAAATAATGAAGGGCACTCTATGCCATACAAAGTAATTTAGATTTTATCTTGTAGAACATTTGTTCTTAACTGTGTATGACCTACAGTTCCTTTTTCAAACACTCACCTTGGCCCTAACCCAAGATATTTCAATTTCACTGGTTTGGGATAAAACCTTTCATCTATATTTTCTCAAACACCCACAAATCATGTTGCCTATCTCTGCTTTAGAACTACTCTAGGCTCCTAGGAACCATTGAAGATTTGTGAGTATGAGAAAACCATAATCAGCTTGAGTGTTGATAGATCCCTTTGTGAGGAGTGTGAAGGTAATTTTGCAAGTGATAAAGGGAGATTCTAGGCAAGGAGTGGTTTCAGAGGCAACACAGACATTCAGACAAGAAGGAATGAAGTCCTGAGTTAGGACATAGCAAGAAGCTAGGCAAGTAGATTTAAGAAAATATGGAAATTAAATCACTAGAAATTGGTGACCTAAAAATACATTCTCTCTGCACTTTCTCCTTTGGTGACACCACTCCTCAAGAAAAGAGACATGGGGTGGAAGAAAGAAGAAAGAGAGTTCAAGTTTTCATCTGCTTAGTTGGTTGGGTTCAGAATATAAATTATGTGGGAGACTAAGAAGGTATTAATTTAATATTCCCTATTACTTTCTCCTTTGTTTGCAATGTTGGTAATTTGGGAGTGGTTTTATTTGAATTGGCTAACATAGCACTTATTAAGATTTCACGATTCCAAACACCATGGGCAAGTTGCAATTCTAACAATTTATGTCAAGTAAATGTCAAATAGAATCACTCTATCCTCCTCTAAAGATTGGGAGGATACTAAAAAGGCATCCCCAGAGAATTTTCACCAATCTTCTTCCCTCCCTCTGCTGGAACCATTCTGCACTGTAGTCCATATTCAGCTGCTTGATGCAGCCAAATAAACTTAGAAGCTTATTGGTTAAAAAAAAGTGGCTGAGTTACAGAATATTCAAATAGAAGAAGTCTTTCTTGGGATAGAGTCATAACTTGCAGCCACCCCATCCCAACCCAGACAAAAATCACTTTCTGTAGCTTCACATCCATTCTCTCCTCCTTCTACTTTTTCCGGCCCTCTCCAAGAGTCAGTATTCTGGGGATCTGTCCTGAGGCTCCACTCAAGGGTGTTAACATATTTTTCTATACAATTGGAGAACCTAGCTCACCAACATATTGAGTATCTTTTTCCTTAATTACTGAAAATATTTACATAGTTAATTGTGCTTTTCATTATAATATCCTCATGTGCAGGAGTAGATGCATTAAAATATTTTTCTATCATTACCTCCTATGGAGAGTTTAGTCCACTAAAATATATGATTAGATTGAAACTTCGCATGTATTGCACAGAAAAAGCCCTGTATTCTATATGTTTGAAAGTACAGGGCCAATGCAGTCTACCTTTTTTGATCTTTTTATCCAAGTTACATATTTCTATGTTTGCAGTGTTGATGACCTGCAGTTTTTTTATTTGAATTGGCTTAACACAGCACTTATTAAGATTTCACAATTCCAAACACCATGGGTAAGTTGCAGTTCTAACAATTTATCCCACGTAAATTACATACATACACAGAGAAGTATGTATATATTACATACATTACATACACACAGACATTATACATTTTTTTAATTGGTGGTCTTTTTTCTTATCTTTTCTTTTTTTTCTTTTCTTTTGTTATTGAGTTGTCTGTCTTAATAAGCTGTAAAAGTTCTTTATATATCCTGGATAAAAAAATCATTTATCAGATACATGTCCTGCCATTATTTTTTTCCAGTTTATGGTTTCTCTTGTTATTTTCTTAACAGTGATGTTCAAGTAGCAAAGGTGTTTAATTTTCATGAATAAAATTTTGTTTAAAAATTTTTTTTAATTTAAATATTGTATCATTTGTTTTTGTATCATCATTTTTAAATATTGTATCATTTGTACTGTTTGTGTCTTTTTTTAGGTTTTTTTTTTTCTTAAAGTTTATTTATTTTGAGAGACAGAAAAAGAGAGCAAGTGTGCCCACAAGCAGGGGAAGGGAAGAGAGAAGGAGAGAAAGAGAATTCCAAGCAGGCTCCGCACTGTCAGCACAGAGCCCAGCTCAAGACTTGATCCCACGAACCGGGAGATCATGATCTGAGCCAAAGTCAAGAGTCGAACACTAAACCAACTGAGCCACACTGGCACCCTTGTTTGTGTTGTATCTAAAAAAATGTTTGCCTTATCCAGAGTCACAAGATTTCGTCCTGTTTTCTACAAATCTTGTAGTTTTGCATTTGGGTGGTCTTTTCTTTTTTGTAATAGTACTTCCTCCTGCCAACACTGTCAGTGCACTTCTCTTTCCAACTTCCTCTTCTCATATAATGTCTAGCAAACTGTAAAGTGTGACTGCCTCAGAGAGAATAGGATGGGTCTGTTTACCTGCAGTCATCCCCCATTCTTCAAATAATGTGTGCTATGAATTTTTAACTAGATGTGCTGCCATAATGCATTGACAGTATGGCCCTGAAATCCAAATCAGGCTTACAGGGTATTGGAACATCACATTAGGGCCAGACTTCCTCAGTTAAGTAAGATCATGTCGTCTCTCTAGACAATCTGCCTTAGAAGTGAAGATTGAATTTTGAGGCAATTTCAATCAGGGAGACAGGATAACAGGTAGATTTTGAAGACTTGATGTTCCTAGATTTTGTGCACCCAACCATGAATAAGAAACATGGTCACTGAGCCAAAAGCTGTGACCACCAAGCATTCCAGAGTAAATCCTGTCACTTAGTGATAAAATAGCAGCTAAGAGAATAATAAGAAAGGCAGAATACACATGAGAATGTTAGAAATTCTACCACTACATGTAAAGTCTAAGTCTATCTACTTTCAGCATTGGTTCAGACCTTAGTTTACATCACTGACATCTCTCTCCTTGATTACTTCACCAGCCTAACCACCTTCACTTTGGTCTTTGTCCCTTCCTTGTTTCTTCCAAAACTAGAGCCAGAGTAATCCTTCTAATGTCTATCCAACATTTTAGTTTACAGTTTAAACCTTTAAACCCACTGTTCTCTGGATCAAGTTCTACCTCTTTAATGTGGATTGGTCCCTGAGGTCCATCACTAAGGACCACCTTCCTACACCCACAGCTTTGTTTCCTGAGGCTTCCCCTTTCAAGCTCAGATAGAGCAAGATACTAAAAACCCCAGGCTCTTGTTGTATGGAAACCAATTTGACAGTAAATTTCAAATATTAAAAAATAAATTAAAAAAAAAACAGCCAAAAAAAATTGATTTTTACTAAAAAAAAAAAAATAAAAAATAAAAAAAATAAAATAAAAACCCCAGGCTCTTTGCAAGGACAGTCACCACGTCTCTCTTTCTAGCTAACCCCCATTCACCTTTTGATCTCAGATTAGAGGTTATTTCTTCTGGGAAGATGCCATTAGCCCCTTGTATATGCTACTATAGTAACCTGTACTGGCCTGTATTTATATAGCACTTTGCAAATGCACTGTAATTGTCCATCAACTTCCCTGCCCTCTTTCATTTTCTCATCAGCTCCTTGTAGGCAGAATATTTTGTTTTCTTAGTAGCTGCAGTAGCTTGCTCGGTGCCCACATGTGGTAAGTTTTAAGTCACTAGTTGTGGAATAGATGAATGAGTGAATGAATGAATGGAGTGAATGAATGAATGAAAACTGTATGGCATGTTCTGTTTTGTTTTAATGGTGTTTGATCTGAGGACAGAGAAAATCAGAAACTATAAGTCTAGTGAAAGTCTATGAACAAAGGATTGGGGTAAATTAACTAAAACACTGAAAAGAAAACGAGTCAAGTGTACTTTAATAAGAAATTTATTATGCTCTGACTCTTGTATCTTTAATCAGGCTGTCAAAGAGTGCCACAAAACTGAAGGGCATCTCAAGAGATCAACCCAACCAGCATTTAAATAAGCCTTGAGGTGTGTAATTTTTTTTCATTTTTAAAAGACTGAGGATTTATGTTACTCAACCACTTAAGAAAACCTTTGCATTTATTTATTTACCCTTAACTACAGATAATATTTAGGTGTTCCAAACGCTTTAACTTCATTTTAAGTGCATCTCCTTTTCTTTGTTTCTAGATTCACATGAGGGAAAAAAGGTTAAACAACTGTAAACCTCAAGTCAGACAGAAAGCCAACAGGTAATTTAAGAAACTCTTTTCTGTCTTTCTAGCAGATTTTAATGTGCCTTTTATGGTAATCTGATTCTTTAGGACACTGGAATTCTTTAGAAACACACAATTAGCTTGCTGATATAGAATTCAATAAGATAATTAATGGATGTTAAGGGAAGAATAGAAAATAAATGGCAAATTAGGCAGAACCCGTATACTTAATAAATTAAATCAAACTTTCATATACCTTGTTGATTTTGAAAATTTGCAAGTCTAGAGAAACAAAACAAAGGATGACCATATGATGACTTAATAAGCAAGCTGTAATAGATTAATTAAAGCCATGGGCCATTTTTTTTTTGGCCACCAGAGAAAAAGTTAACCCAGAAGAGTCTAGAAATTGGGTTGCCCTGCTCTTTCCTTGGTTCTTTAGAAAGTCACTCCCCGACTACTCAATTAGTTAACTGTACTACTTCTTTGCTTATTATTAAGGAGTCACAATCTGCATTTCATGTTTTTGATATTATCTATTCACTATATTCTATTTCAAAAAGATGTGCCCATACATCAATTTTGTTATAAAACATGTTTAAAGCAAAATCTTTGCATGTTCCTAATGGCTTTTCTAGGTTTGTAACATGCATCAATCATCTCTGTAATGTTTCTGAACCAATGTCTGAGTTTAGGTACTGTAATAAGAAATAAGAGACTAGAAGCCACATGCATCATAGCATTTGTCTGTGACTGTTTCTGTTTTTGAAGTTTCAATAAAAGTGGTGGAAGCAAAGATGAACCGAAACTCTCAAAATAACTGATGGACTAGAAACTGAAACTATAAAAATAACACGGAGGATTATGTCCACCAACAACTTTCTAAAGAATCCCCATGTACAGATTTTCTTTGAAATTAACTCATTGAGTCTCACCATTTCATTGCTTGCAGCCTTGGACATCTGGGTTATTGAGACCAGTAGCTGTGAATTAATCGTTTTGGCTGTTTTGTTATGTTTATATGAGCGATGTGTTTTAAAACTAATTTAACACCGTATTTCAAGAGAAAATTTGACATTTGGAAACAAAAAAGTGGGAAACACTGAGCAGTGTTAACTAAAGTGTGAGACTGAATTAAATCGCTAGCATCTACATTTTCCTTGCTTCATGGCTGTTGGGCAGGTCTAAGGTATTCACTGATTAGCTGCTTCCCCTAGAGAAAGGAATGCAGGTAGGGAGAGAATGAGAGGGACAGTCGCAACTTAGAAGTTAATTAAGAAATTCAATTTTAGGCATTCAACTGCAAAGTTGAAAGACTTCAAAATCTTAGGTTAAGCACATTCCGTTTTTCCACATAACCTACCAAGCTCTGCTGACAAGTAATAAGGCCAACTTTCCTTAGCAACAAGTCATACTGCCCTTGTAGCTGCTTTTTTCAGCTGCAAGCATTCCGGATCTAAATGAAAAAGGAAGCTATTTTAAAGGACTAATAGGTGAAAAGAAACCAATTATTTTTAGGGACGGCATCAAAAGGATATCTTCTAAGCTATCAGGGATGCTGCTTGGGGAAATGTGTGCTACCAGCCCTGGATCCAAAATAGGGAAAACAGGGGCCCCTGCGTGGCTCAATCGGCTAAGCTTCCGACTTAGGCTCAGGTTATGTCACAGGTCCTGAGTTCCAGCCCCATGTCGGGTTGTGGCAAGCAAGCTCCATGTCAGGCAGGCTCACTGCTGTCAGTGTGGAGCCTTTTTCAGATCCTTTGTCCCTGGACCCTCCCCCCTGCTCATTCTCTCTCTCTCTCTCTCTCAAGAATAAATAAACATTAAAAAAGAGGGAAAACATGTAAAGGGGGAAGATCCCTTTTTGCATAATCTCTCATTATCCAGAATCTTTCTAGCATGAACATTTCCCCTTCATAAAAATAAGACTGAGTCAAAAGATATAAGAGCTATAATGTATTAGGAAAAACATTAATTATAACTTCTTTAGCTACAAAATGTGTTTATCAACATGATAAAATAGAATTTTCTGAGATAGAATTATATCACTTCAAACAGTATACTAGAACCAGCAGGGAGAAAACCAATACAGCCACTATATTCACACTTTTCTTATATATCTGAAATTTTGGAACCTACACTAAGCCTTATTTAAGACACGGGCATAGTTGGAGGCATTATTTCTATGCCATAGGGATTTAATTTCTCGAGGAACGACTTAAGAATAATTTCAAAATGGATGAATTATAATCTCATTCTTACTTTATAGCATTGTAATATGTGAAATTGATCTCTTGAAAATCTAAAAGGTACGTCAAAGAGACAGAATTCCTGATTTCCCTTTCCCAAACTATTCCATTAGCAGCCTCCTCATTCTGTTACTGGCAACTCTATCTTTCCAGTTGCTCAAGCCAAAATTCTGAGTCCAGTTTCTCAACATTAGTCAACATTTCTCAGCATTGTTGACATTGGGGCCTAGTAATCCTTAGTTGGAGAGAACTATCCTGTGCATCACAGGAGGTCAAGCAGGATCTGGGCTCCATCCAGTAGATACATATTGCACCCTCTCCAGTTGTGACAACCCAATATGCCTCCAGACATTGCCATATGTTCCCCGAAAGGAAAATCATCCCCAGTTGAGGACCACTGCCTTGGAGCCATAACTGACTTGGATCTCTCTTGCATCCCACATAAATCTCCTAGCAACTCCTATTGGATCTGCTTCAAAACACTGGTATAAGCATTTTGCACACTTCTACTGTCCCCACCTTGATCCAAAGCTACCATCATCCAAATCGTGGATTACCTCAAGGGCCTCCTAATCTGTCTTCTTGCTTCCACCCTTGACCATTTCATTCTATTTCCAACACACCAACCATACAGATACTGTTAAAATGTTACGAACTTCCCTTACACAAAATCTTCCAATGGTTTTTTATCTCACAAAGAGTAAAAGCCAAAGTCCTTAAAATGGCTTTTCTGATGCCATCTCATTCTACTCCAATCACCTCCTTGTTCTTCCTGGTATACTTCAGGTGGGATTCTGCCTCAGGGCCTTTGTACCTACTGTTTTCTCTGCTTGGCAGTCTCATTCCCTCACATCTGTGCTCCAATGGCACTCCCTCAGGGAGGCCATCCCTGACAACTGGATTTAAAATGGCACTTCCCTCCAGTTCCCATTCTCTGTCCCTTTCTCTGGTTTATTTTTCTCTGAAGTACCTATTATCTGACTGTATCATTTACTCATTTATTTTGTTTATTGTCTTGTTTTACCCACTAGGTTGTGTGCTCCATGATGAGAGCATTTTCTGTCTACTTTTTTCACCGATTTATCCACAGGGCCAAGAACTGGTCCTGGCACATTATTAAGAGGCTCTTACTCCAAATATATTGATTTCACCAATATTTATCCTAAAGCCTCTCTAGGATAACTATTGGAGATTCTCAAAGGGACTTTTTGGGATTTTCAAAACCCTTTATTTACATTTGGTTATTCAACTTGGAGAATTAAAATGTAAATACCCTTCTTGTGATTAGTATATTTTCAAATATTTGAAACTATTTTGAGATCTCAGAATAACTTTTCTTACATTATTCCTGAATTTGGCAAGCAACATGATACGAATTATGGCCTTCATACTTACAGAAGTCTAAGGAAATGTTTTCAGATTTTCTCATGCTTGTCAGTTAAAATTAAATATATCTCTAGCAAAAATTGAGTCAAAATTGAACCTTAATATTTCCTAACACCATCTAGAGCCACAAAATGTCTTCATTACTTCATTTAACCTACATCAATTTTTAAACCTCAAACAACTATGGGCAAAGTGCAACACTTGATTTTGCCAAGTAATTCATTTTATAATTTAAGAAATCAAACTTCATTTTCTTGTAGGAAGCTTTTTCCCTTCTGTTGTCTTGGATCACCTCAACCAACTTGTCTACCTTGGGGCCTTTCTTTTCCTGTTTTCCTCTTTCTAAATCAAAATAACCACTCAGAAAATATCTTCAATTGCTTAAAGGTTGAAAGCATTCGAGAACAGTTTAATTTTTCATGTAGTTTGTTTATGAGGGAATGTATTTATTTTTAATTAGTTTTACTACTGATTTCTCTTGGTCGGTGTCAAATATGAGAGGCTAGAGGGCTTGAATTTCTCTGCTTACCTCACTGGTAGGGCGAGACTGTCTTTCCCATGTATGCTTGCCAACACTCTCCTCACTGAGCCTGTTAAAAGGAGCTCTAAGCCTTGGCCAGCTACAGAGAAAAAAATGGCTTCAAAGATTCCCCATGGCCCATATTTATGACTAAACTGTGTGAGAACACGCTAATACTACTATAAAGACAGTTCTGGGAAAATTAGTCTAAATGTTATGGTGCTACGCCAAATTCATTCTCACATAATGAGATACTTTTACATTCAGATAATCAATGCAAAGCAGGTATTTATTCTGTGCTTATTGTGGGCTGAATTCTGTATCAGAGTGGTATTTCACTATAATAACTTGGGGTTTGAATAATATTTATATAAATGCTTCTACTTTTGTTCCATGAACAACAGGTTGATAACAGCAGTTTTCACTGGAACAAGTGACCACTTTAACTATTTTATTTATGGAAAATGAATTCTCTAAACAATTTACACAAGAGCAGTGGAGAGGAAAAATACTGTGCTTCTTCTTTTGTTGGTGGCAAAAAGAAAGTTTTGACAAATTGACCAATGAAAAAGCAATTGTAAATGGAGACTAACCAGAGCTGTGATATTTTGTAAAACCTCTTGGTAGTTATCATTACCCCGGAAGTACTTGTACTGGGTCAACCAAATGAGTATCTATTACCTCAAGAAAATGCCTGGAGGGGAATGTCATTAATTTGCCTAACATTCTGTCCCCTTGGGTGAGCGGGCGAATATGAAGTTTTCTAAAGATTACTCTGCTTTGACCATTTTTACTCCCCATATTTCCTTAAAGACTTAACTGAAAATTTCATTGCTAACTAGATATTAAAGATGCACTGTTAATTTTCAGCACAAAAGTTCTGAGAAGAAAGGGTTAAAAGAGAAAGAAGGCATTCCTCCTTTCCTTAGAGAACTCTAAATCTTATGGAATTCAAAGGGGAGAGCAAAGTAGGCCACTTAGAATGCATTACCTTCCCTCCAAAGGTTTCAGTATGCCTGACAGCACTTTATTAAAATACAATCATGAATAAGTTTCAAGAAATTCTTCTCCCAACTGTATAGCAACATAAGTTGAGGCTTGGAAAGCTGAAGAAATTTAGCCATAGCCCAGACAGAGATGAGAAGGCTAAGGAGAAAACAAAGTTAGCAATAGTCATGTCTAAAACCAAAGAATAAAATTAAAACAAGACAAAAATTCTTTGTTTTCTTCAATAGAAAATTATTCCAAAGCACCACTGAAATGTTAGATTTGAATTACTCAGAGCCTCTTGATTCTGACCCTATTTTGTACTATGCTACATTTATTGTTGTAAGCTTTTTCACCAACCTATATATACTCTGGCCAAGAATAAGTCTTAATGAACTATGAAAGGAGCAAGGTTTCTTAAAGACTATTACTGTTAGGCCATTATTGTGTGAAACTCAGATGATAGCTTTGGATAAGTATGGCCACAGGCCATGATTATCACACTTGCATTAAAAAAAAAAAAAGCTGATTGGGGCACCTGGGTGGCTCAGTTAAGGGTCTGACTTCAGCTCAGGTCATGATCTTGAGGCGCATGAGTTTGAGCTCCATGTTGGGCTCTGTGCTGACAGCTCAGAGCCTGGAGCCTGCTTCACATTCTGTGTCTTCCTCTCTCTCTGCCCCCACACCCCCCAGCTTATGCTCTGTCTCCATCGCTAAAAAAAATAAAAATAAAAAAACCAAAAAACCCAGCTGATTATTAAAGATAAGCTTATTATCATTGGTATGAAACAAACTAATTGACTCTAAAATACTGTCTACCTTTCTGTTGTTTTATGTGTTGAAGGATTTTTATACTGCAACATTTAAGGCAAAATAAAAAATTCTCACTCCCTTAAAATGTCACTTAAATTTTTAATTACAGTTTCAAATTCAGTGGTTATACAAATTATTTGTTGTTCTTATTTTATAACAGATAGTGTTTTTTAATACATTTCAGAACTGTCTCCACAGGATATTAAGTAGTTTTGGGTTTATGGTCACCACTTTCTCTTACTAAATGTAAACAATTCACAATATATCCTTTGACTCAATAATATAGGATTTTAAGAGTTGATGCAGGTTTCAATACCTGTAGGCAAATTTTAAAGCTGCAATTTGCAACTTGAATTCATCCACCAGTTAAGGAAAGAGCATATTTATTCTACTGGAAAGCAACTCAATAAAAGGTGACTTCTCATTAGCTGCTGAGTGAAACTGTTTTTATTCTGATAAAAAATTTCAAATGCCTATTTTCTTCAAGTGTATGTTACACTTAATCTCTCAAGTCATTGTCTAACCAACCTTCCACTTTAAAGCTTCTATATTTATGATCAAGAGTTATGCTTAAGAGGGGCACCTGGATGTCTCAGTTAAGCATCTGACTTTATCTCAGGTAATGATCTCACGGTTTGTGGGTTCCAGCCCTGCATTAGGCTCTGTGCTGACAGCTTGGAGCCTGGAGCTGGCTTCAGATTCTGTGTCTCCCTCTCTCTCTGCCCCTCGCCTGCTCACTCTCTGTGTCTCTTTCAAAAATAAATAAACATTAAAAAAAATTTAAAAAGAGGCACCTGAGAGGCTCAGTGGCTCAGTGGGTTAAGTGTCCGACATCGGCTCAGGTCATGTATGACCTTTCAGTTCATGAGTTTGAGCCCTGCATCAATCGGGCTCTGGGCTGACAGCTCAGAACCTGGATCCTGCTTCAGATTCTGTGTCTCCCTCTCTCTCTCCCAGTCTCTCTCTCTGTCTCTCTCTCTCTGTCTCTCTCAAAAATAAAAATAAAACATTAAAAAAATGTTTTAAATAGTTATGCATAAGAAATTCCTTTGGCAACTTTTAGACTGAATAAGTTATTAAAATAAATAAAAATTAAAATTTCCTACTCAATTCTTCATATAAAAGTTATTTTGCAGTAGCAAGTCCCTAAAGGACATTACTCAATAACAATACTAAAATAATATGATTGTATAATAAACCTGATAAAATGTCCATCAGATACAGGAATATTCATGGAAAATACTTAACTAATTGTGAAGGTATTTATCACCCTATGACCCTGAACATAGATAGCTCTTGCAATCTGACTGTACATAACCTAGTTTGAATACCATGTTAAAGCAAAGAATGTTCATAAGTCCACACAGGCCTAAAAAATCTGCCAAAAAGTTATATGTTTTTAATGAAAAATATCCAAAATAT
Source organism: Panthera uncia (assembly GCF_023721935.1). Classification (NCBI taxonomy): domain Eukaryota; kingdom Metazoa; phylum Chordata; class Mammalia; order Carnivora; family Felidae; genus Panthera; species Panthera uncia. The sequence continues at coordinate 68,994,599 of NC_064811.1, read as the reverse complement.
AAGAAACATTTTAAGAATGAGCATTTTTAATTGAATGACAAACTCTTCTGTGCCAATAAATGACAGGAAAAATTAAAAATGAGTACCATATGAAAATATAGCTAATGTTCTACATATTCAGTTTAATTAGTACTTACTCTGAATAAATTATAACATATACAATTTTTTCTTATATTCAAAATGTATGTGCTCCCATTTTCAGTTATTAATACTAAGGTAATATACAAAGTACACACATGTACATGTACCCATTACATAACGTTATAGAATACCTGTTGTCATGAATCTGACTATAGAATAATATACATTTGAAAGTGTCAATAGCTATGATAAGGATCTGTAGCCAAGTGCCTCCCCATCCTCCTGCCCTCATTCTGTAGAATATAGATTTCCATCAGTTGCATAAATAGCTTCAGATTTTCTATTTTCAAATGTGTATAACAATGTTGGTATTTATTCATGAGCCCATGAATAATTTTATTCATGGGGCACCTGAGTGGCTCAGTGGCTCAGTGGCATTTTATTTTTATTTTAAAAAGGGTATGTATAAGAAAGATCATGATATATAGTATGAGAGGCCTGGGCATAAATCCCATCTCTATCAACTACTATCTTTTCCATCCTGGTCACGTTTTCTCATATGTAAAGTAGAGTAATAAGAGCTACATTATAGGATTTTTTAACTATCCACAAAAAAAGATATATGTTAAAATATACATTTTCTGATATATACTCCAGTACCAAAATGTTAGCTCTACTTCTATATAATTATAATTATTAATAAAAAGAAAAGATGATGGAATATGTGTAAGTTGCACCCAGAACCGCAGTGTCCAATAGAATGTCTCACCATGGTGGAAATAGTCTATGATCTGTACTGTCCAATGGAATAGTCACTAACATATGTTGCTACTGAGTATTTGAAATATAGAGAATGCAACTGGAGAACTGAATTCTTAGTTTTATTTGATTTAAATTATGTTTAAATAGCCACATATGGACAGTAGCTACTGTTTTGGAAAGTGCAAATCTAGAGCGCCTACACCTACTCAAAGTAACTTTCACCTTGTTTAGATTTTTCTAAGTTTCTCTACCACATAATACATAAAGGGACTTCTCTAGGCCTCTGTATCAAATATTCCTAATTAGTATAGTAAGTCCTCTAATGATTCTATCATTATTCATAAGCAGAAACTATAAAATGACTTCTATATCTACAACAGTGATGAGTTCTTGTTTTATTCAGTTCTGTGTAATCAAAGTCACACATTTAAACATAGTAATGTTTAATTGTATATTATCATTTTTTGTTTGGAAATTTTATCAGACTTCCCTCTGCCTCGGGACATAATTTAGCCTTGTCTTAAAGTCGCAGATTCACCATTATGAATATCATTTTAGGAAAAAAAATTACCATTATATGTTTATAATATATCTCAAGAGCTCTTAACATCTTGAGGCAAAATTAACACTTAAAACAAATCAATACAAAAACAAAAAGTAACAAAGGAAACAAACTTATGCCCAAGTTTAAAGGAAAAAGAAACAAACAAAAATCCTGACTATAACCATCACATAAGTTTATGAATTATTTCAAAGTTCCTCCTTTACTCTACCCAGCCAGTCAAGACAGACCAGGGGTGTCTGGGTGGCTCAGTTGGTTCAAGTGTCTGGTTATTTTGGCTCAGGTCATGATCTCATCTTTCCTGGTTTCCAGCTTCCTCAGGCTCTGTTGCTGACAGCATGAAGTCAGCTGGGGATTCTCTCTCTCCCTTCCCCTCTTTGCCCCTTCCCGCCTTGCCGCCTTGTGTACGCACACACTTTCTCTCTCTCTTTCTCTAAATTAATAAATACATACACACATACATACATACGTAACTTTAAAAAAAAAATACCAACTGTGCAACAATTGCTCTATATAATGAAAGCGCACCAAACATACCACCTCCACTTGGCCTTCCCAAAGTCTACAGTTTCTGCAGACTCAAACAGTGGCAAATCTTTTCTTCCATTTGTTTTACATTATCAATTGGAGGAAAGGAGATTTATCGCTCATATCTCAAGAACTAGTGCTAGAATAACTCAGCAAATATGTAATACAAAGCTTAAAATTTCTCTTTCTTCATCTTCATCATCATTAAATACTTCTGCAGACATGAGAATTTTTGCTATGCTTTAAAATATGTTTGCCTTAAAAATTCTAGGCACAAGAAACACATAAAATGGGAATGCTAAATTAATAATCTTGAAAACCCTAATTTATATTGTAGTGATGGATCAACTTCTCATGGATTTCATCAAAAAATACAATTTCACGTTCTGCATTATATCCCAGTTCATAGGCTGAATCAATAAAGTAATGTTGCGGGATAATAAGATAGTACAACTGTCCCTGATTAGTAATTCTATTTTGTTACATGGAGTACTATCACTATCACTTTGGTTAAATTGACATTTCAATAAAGATACTACAAAGTAAACATGTCAAAATCATCTAATCACTCATTAACTTATTATTAAATAACAAATGTAGAACATTTTAAACATCTCTATATGAACATTGGTCATTATTTTTTTCACTGTAATATAACATGTAGTATAAAGTTACGTTTTGCTCTAACACTAAAAAAACTTGTTGAAGTGAGCTAGCAAAACAATAGACCAGTTTTGCCAGCATTTAAAAATTCTCAGACTATAAGCTAGGTTAAGACATGAGTTTTTTGAGAAAGACATTAAATTCTTCATTTTCCAAATTAAAAAAAAAATATTTTCACATCTCTACATTCACCTGTTAATATTGTGTCTAATTTTGAAAGATCAAAGCATGCTTTTAAAAACCAGGTCTGGTTTAGTCAATATTTTTTATTACTCAGTGAAATAACTAATAATGAAGGATGATTAATTTAATTAAAGACATGACCTTAATAGAATATATATGCATGCAGTCATCAAAATATTAAATTATATACAGGTGATGTAAAACCCTTATGACCTATTATTAAGTGAAAACAGAAAAATTCAAGTATGGAAATACTATATTCCCAGTTATGAAAACTACTTTGGGATAAAGGCTAGAAAGGAAAATTTTAAAATGAAACACTGGTATCATGAGGAATTTTTCAAATTACACCTTAATGTTATATAATTTTTATAATTATTAAAAACTGAACTGAATCAGAAATTTGCATGCCTTTTCCATGTAGGTGAATACAACAAAGGAAAAATCTGGAAAAACTTTGGAGTTTTCTTAATTCTTTTGTGGCCCTCAAATATTATATCTAACTCAATCCATCAGCAGTTCCTGTCATTTCTACTACAAAAACTTTTGTTAATCAGTCCACATTTTCCACCCCTGGACTGATGAATTAGTCTCCCTACTGGTCTTCTCCCAAGGTGATACTGAGTCTAGCTCACATGAGGAGAGCTCAGAACCTCCAAAGAACTCCCACACTGCAGCCACCGCCAATGGGTATCTCCTGCCCCGGGCCTTTACTCAGTCGTTAATATTACTCAAAACTACAAATCCTGAACTAAGTGAATTACTTGTTCCTGTGATTCTTTAATAAGAATTAGCATTCTTTATAATTAGGCATGCTTTATGTAATTGACACAAGGGAATAATATCTGCATTTGTACCATCTTAGAATATTTATTTTTTGTGTTGTTTGTAAATCTGTGGAAAAAAGAGGGTTTCCTTACTCCTTTTACTCTGTAGGCTCATGACAGGGAGGGCCATGCTCCATCTGTTTCTACTTCTTTGTGTTCTGTAATCCACTCTGCTAGGAGCATTGGCTTACTCCATCACCTCCAGCAGGTGAAACTCAGTGCAAGATTCTCATACATCTTCAAATAGGCTTGCTTTCTTTATGTTATTGTGTCTAATTTGAAATTGCCTAGATAGTGTCAGTGACATCTCCCAGTATAAAGTTTAAGTAGGGTGAGCTAGGTTTTTTTTAACTCTTCATGGTCAATTAGCAGTTCAAATTAAAGAGTATGGTTATTAGAAAACACACATACACACCCTCTTCCCTTTCCCCATTCCCTAAGTCTTCTCTACTCAGTAAGAGGCCACTCTTGCTTTAAACCTTTTAATATCTTTCCATTACATTTAGAGAAGACCCAAACTCTTTTCAGAAACACCCAAGAACCTATATGATCCCACATGTGCTTCACTCCCCATCTCCTTCTCCTGCCACTCTCCCTCTTGCTCCAACTTCACTAACTTTTTTTGTTGTTGTTGTTACCTCAGAGCTTTTGCATATGTTGTTCCTTCCACCTAGAATATTCTCCTCACATAGATGTTCCTACAAGGCTAGCTTCTGCTAGAATATTCTCCTCACATACATGTTCCTACAAGGCTAGCTTCTGCTTAACCTTTAGGTGGTTAATGGTCACCCTATCTAAAGTCAGCCCAAAGAATCATGTTATTCTAGAACCTTATACTTAGACCCTCTGAGGGAATTTATAACTTCATATCTAATTGCTAATGCTCAATTTGCACTTAAATAAGAAGCTTCATCTAGGAATATTGTATTTATTTCCAGAAATGGTCTCCTTGAGGTGAACACTTTCACAGATCCCTAATTATTCTCAGTGTTCCCTTTCTTGATCAAAACCCCATTTCCTTCGTCAGTCTTTTCTGACACAGAATTTACCTCCTTAGCTGGATATTAAGTATTTAGAATATAGGGCCTACTTCTTACTCATGGCTATATTTCCATATTGCATTGTGTATAGTATTAACACTAATGATTATCAGATTACAATAGTATAACTGTAGCAAGGGCTTATACAGATACGGCTTATATAGGGCCAGGCATTGTTTTAGTATTTGACACATATTAAGTCATCAACTGATATACAGATCAGTCACTCCAGCCCAACAAGATAGGCACTCTTATTGTCCCCATTTTACATATGAGAAAACTAGAAGCTCAGAGATTGTTGGTAAAGTTTTCATTCAGCTAGTGAATGGGCTGTCAAACCCAGTAGTCTGCTGTTAACAACAATGCTAAATATATACTCACTTTTTAAAATACAGAAGAATGAAATAATTGAGGTAATACTTTTGTGTTCTGATGATTTCATATAAAAATTGCTTAACTAATTTTTCTAAGTGTGGCTAAGTCTGTCCTGGCTTCCTTTGGTGACAGTGACACTAAATAACCAGAAGTAGTATTTATTATTCTTCTAAATGGTTCACTTCTAAAATCCACCATCTTTTGCTTCATTAGTAACAGTATATTTCACAGCACAACCTTTCAGGGAAAAATATGGATTCTTTTATCCCGAATCACTGCTGATAACATTGTGGAAAGTCATTATACTTCTAATATTTACACTATATATCAGAACTGTACAATGTCTTTGATTGTGTAAGTAAGAAACATGGAAGTTAGTGTAGTGGAAAGACTGTAAGATTTGGAGTTAAGAAGTCTGGATTTTTTTTTCTTTTTTTCTCCATTATTACCCACATGACCTTCTATGACTGCCTTTCTATCTCCATGCCTCAATTTTCTCACCTGTAAAAAGAGGAAAACAATGCCTAACATTTAAAGGCATTATGAACTCTAATGAGTATCAAAGAAATATAAGGAAATTATTGATTAAATAACAACATCAGGACTGCTGAATCTATGCAAGACATCACACAGTGCTGGGAGATAGTCCATACACACCTTATTGCTTGTCTAATGAATAATGAAGAAAGAAAGATAAATGGACTCTGTCAGGATTTGTTCTGGTTTTGTTGGACTGGTCTTTTTCACAATCAGAGAATATTGAATTTTGAGAATAAGTCTCAATAGCCGTCTCTATGGATCAGACACATCTATGACAGACCATCATATGACTCAATGACTTCTTAACTCTGAGTTAAAGCAATCTGGATACCAAGTGACAAAGAAGACTTTACATTATATTAAATGCCAGGAAGAATACCAAGTCATAAAGAAAGGAGGCTGTAGAATAGTGAAATAAATCCTAGACTTGGAGTCCAAATGCCTGGGTTTGGTTTCTGGTTGTCCTACTTGCAGCGGTGAGACTTTCATCTAAATATTGAACACTTGTGGGAGCCTGGGTGGCTCAGTCAGTTGAGCATCTGACTCTTGATTTCAGTTCAGGTCATGATCCCAGCATCGTGGGATGAAGCCCACCATCAGGCTCTGTGCTAAATATGAAGCCTGCTTAAGATCATGTCTCTCTCTCCCTCAGCCCCTCTCCCTCACTCCCACGTTCTTTCTCTCTCTCTCAAATGAAAAAAATAATAAATAAATAAATAAATAAATAAATAAATAAATAAATAATTGAATACTTCTGAGACTGTTTACTTATCTCTAAAATGGTCATATGTACTCCCACAGGTCTGTTATAAACATTAAATATGATAGTGGATTTTAAAACAAAATACCTGGTTCCTATGCTAAATGAGATCACCAAGACAAGGGGAGCTGGCTGCTGAACAAAGCCATTCTGTGACTGAGGACTTTGTTCTCATAACATGCAGAGTTCCAGTCATAGGTTAGATGTTTAGTAAACACTATGGAATTAAAATGCTTCACACAAAAAGGCTTTTCCAATGTATCTGCCAGACAATTACCTAGTTTATTAGTAGCCATTTTTTAGCATTGTACTTTCAGAAATAAAATGTCAACTTATCATTTTTTCCCATAATCCAAGGTCTGAATGCACATATGTGATCCAGTTGTAATCTCCTTTTAGGAAGGTTAATTTTTAATTGGTAATATTTTTAAATGCAAAATTTTAATATGTTCTATTTTAGGACATTTTAACTGAGTGTACTGTTAAAATACCAACAGGTTTTACACAAGAAAATTAGGTGGCAGATATTGGGAAGTTCCCCAAGGCACAATAATTAAGTTCCAGGAGGATAAGGGTGACCAGCTTTCTAGAAAGAAAAATAAAGCTATTTTTCAAAATAATTAAAATACATCACACCAGCAGAAATTTCATAAGCTGAGACATATTTTTTTTAATTTTTAGTTCATAAGTCACAAGCTATATCTTGACTGAAAATCTTCCTATTAAGAACTCAGAGGACACAAACAATAGTTTTCATTATGTTTTTGGTTTCAGAATTTATGATAATAAATGGAAATGTTGCATCTTTGGCCTTGACTGCTTTGCGGTGTCTTCTCTGTCATTGGTTTTGGGTGGTGTGAATCTGGTGTATCTATTTGCAAAAATCCAATATACAACATATATTTACATACGCTTGTCATCTGTGTTCTCAAAGAACACAAACTGCAATTCTTTTTATCTGTGTCAATCTTTTCATTTGTTTCTAAAGTGGTTTTAAGTAGCAGATGTGCCCACATACTTCAAACTCTGTTCACGATATATTAAACTCATTTTTATAGGTATGATTGAATATCTAAGAATAGTATGCACTAGACAGCAAGATGCCAGAATGCATAGATAGATACAGAAAGAAAGGTACCTCAGCTTGGGACTTCTAAGCAGGACCTCTGTAAGACACAACTGACAAAACTTTACCTCATGGGATCTGGGGCTTCTACCTTTAGAATAACTGGGTTAAGGTTTTATTTCTGGAGATAATCTGTAAGTGCATACATATTTTTGCCTAGGATAGGTATGAACAAGTCACATGAAGTGTATTAGCTGACTAGGCTACCTGACTTACTTAGGGACATGTATGCTCTCATCCAATAAAACAATATTCAAACAATGGTAGATCACTTTGCTTAAGCATTAGTAATAGAGCAGTGAACAAAAGTAGAATAAAATCCTTTTCTTCACAACAGAGTTTAAATTCTAGTTGGGGAAAACAGATATGAAATTAAATAAAATGTATAGTAGGACAGAAGGTGGTAAGTTCACGAACAAAAATAAAGCAGCAATGGACAGAGTATGGTTGCAGGGAGCGGACTGCAATTTTTAAAAGGTTGGTCTGATCAGGTTCACTGAGAAGATGATATCTGAGCAAAGATCAGTGACATGTGACATCCAGGGATTCAGTGCCTCACCATGGCACTACCACCATCATGGCAATGGGCAGCACCTTCATCAACTTCTGTGCAGTTATTATGATTATGGCTCATTTTTATGTCCATTATTGCATTTTATTCTTTGAGGTAAGTGTTCTTTCCTATTAGTTTTATATGTGAAAATAATAAAGTGACAAATGTTTAAATAACCTGTTCAATATCAGTCACTTATGAGCAATAGAGACTGGACATCCTCTTCAGGTGGTTGACTCTCAAATGTGCATACTTGATACTACACCATGGTGACTACAGGTGTGGGTCACCACAGCTGAATGTCCTAGGACACAAGGCTGTTAGGTGCCAAACTCAGCTGAGGGACACCAAAAAATAAAAGGCAGGAAAATGTTGGATAATTTTGATCTATTTGCTATTTTGCTATGATTTGGTCATATTTGGTTTCACACATTCATCACAATAATTAAGTAGAGTATTCTGCAAAGAAAATATACTTCATAAAATATTAATTATAATAATCAAATCCAGCTTTGCTGTTACCTCTTACCTTGCACACCTAACCTTGTGCCCTTGGACCTAACTGGATTGCCTGTCTCCCCACTTATTTTATTAGAGAAATGTCCTGCAAATATAAACTTCTAGCTTTAATACTATTATCAAACAATTTCTTTCCAATTCTATAATACCAGTTAGAATTCATCTCTGTTCCCTTTATATTCCGAACCCAACTGCTGACTTTTTATGCCGGTCAATCTCTTCCATTAAATTATGAATATTTAAGTGGCAGGTGCAATGTCTTTTTCATCCTATTATGCTGCATAAATCTAAATACAAAGCTTTACTAATGGTATATTTTTAACAAATATGGGCTGAATTGAAATCAAATTACAAATAGAACAAACACCCTCATTTCCTCAACTAGACTCTAAACGACATGGCACCATGGCCAGATCACCGTCTACCTGGTTCCTTTATATTTTTGCAGAAACATATGAGACAAATAAATCAGAGATTACAAAAAATTTATGATATTAAAAAATTATAAATGAGTCAAATAGTGACATTTTCATATAGTTTATACAATGAAGGTTTATGTATATATAATTATTTAATCCTAAAATAGCGAATCTTTGAAAAAGGACTTTTGAGGTAAAGATAAATATAAATTGTGCGTCTAAAGTGTACTAGTGTAAGAAATAATGGTACAGACTTCTTTCAAACTAATAGTATCAAAAGGAATGGAAAACTGAACAAAAGGTAGGTATTTGTAGTATATCATTTTTTGACGTCTTAATGACTGCATAATCTAAAGGAAAACCTTTTAAAATATTTGTTGAATGAGATACAAGTAACATTTAGAGTTCGCTATCTATTATAGAAACAATGAAAAATTAAGAGATTATTCTGTAACACAGATTCATAATGTATTTTGAAATCTCCATAGAATTAGACTAATAATATCAAAGCCATTTAAAATCTTATATAGAGTCTTGAAAAAACTCTCAGTTGGATTATCAATTTCCTCTTGTGGACCTCAAAATCCACACTATAAAAAAATATTCATGTGAAAAATATTTACTGGGAGTCAAATTTTCCCTCCAAGTTGAGCTTCTTTTTCAGGGTTGAAACACAGCTTGCTGAGTAAGGGCATTTAGCACAAGACAGCATGATGTGGGTGTGATACCCATTTCGCAGGGTCAGGCATCTGCACACCGGCTTTTTAAAAGTCAGTTGGACCTTACACAAAGACTGTATTCATACTCGAAGAGGATTTTCCAGCATTAGGGTAAATGTTCATATTTTCTATCTTTGATTCAGTTTCTTTATAACCAAAAGCTGCTCTCCACTATTCCCCTTGATTATCACACAGACTCTCTCATTCTTGGCCGTAAAGCAATATAAATATCAAATGCAATCAAGATTTAAAAAATAAAAATAAAAATTCGAGCCTAAAGAAAAAAAAAGAGAGGCTTAGGACGAAATTCCATTACCAAAACCATCGTGATTCTGTCCTATTGTCCCCGGAAGTTTACTATATGAAATAGTGTTTGAATTAAATGTGCCAATGACAAAACATGAAAATAATTTTGTTATATGGAAATTTTGATTAATGCATTTTTTAAAATGATGGACTCTTTGTTATTAAACTATCTGGAATTTTTATCTTAAGCTACAAACTGAAAGAAAACAAATACTAAAGCATAAAAATAAAGCAGATGTCCACTGACCATAGCCAGAATTTATCCAAGAGAAATCTGAGTAAATGTAATTTTATCATCTAGGCTACTCTTACTTTTAATGATCATTTTTTTAAAGTAACAGATCACTTTCATGATTGTCATTATAAGACCTGATCTTTACAAAAAGTTCAGGAAATGAGTTGCTCTTTTCTCTTGCCACCATCTATATAGTTAGCAAGCACATGAGTTTCTATTTATCAAACTGAACTCTGACAATTTAATAGGATTTTGCTAGATCTTGCAAATTCCATATATAATTGTCATGTAGACTAAAATTAATGCTACACACAGGTTGGTAGTATTCCTTTAAAGAAAAGTTAACCACAAAACAGCAAAAGTAGGCGCTTGTATATATTATTCAAAAGCTTATACTGTTTATCTGTGATATGTCATACACATATGCCATCATCATTAATTAGTATTTCTTGAAGCCCATGTTATCCTTGCAATCCCAATAATTATTTTAATACCAAATAAGGATTAGCCTAAGAATAAATGCAACCAGTTTAGTCATCTCTAAATTATCTAGAGAATAAATATCCTACATTAATGAGTTATGCATTTCATAAATGTTTTTAAGAAAATATGCCATCATCATCATTATCAGAGAATTATGGGCTTTTAGAGACAGTAGAGGTCTTAAATGTATTCTGGTACTACTCTTTTGTTTTCAAATACAGGCAGAGTAATTAAATGACTCTTAACCCCATGCAACTAGCTAGCGATGAAGTCAGACTTAAATTTCAGTCTTAAACTTAATGTGATGTTCTTTCCATTACGAACAAAGCTACCTCCCCAAGGTAGTAATTATACTAATATCTGATGATTATACTGGTTCCTATGTGCCAAGCCTTGTTCTAAACTCTTTATTGATTTAATCTTCATAAGAGCAAAGTCAGGCAGGTACTCTTAGTTTCACCATTTTATAGATAAGGAAACTGAGACAGCAAAGTTTAAGTCACTTGCCCTTCACATAACTAGTAAGACATTGGATTGTTTTGGACCAGGAATGATGGCTCCAGAGCTCTTGCTCTCAACCAAGATATACTATTGCAGGTATTTTACAAATAGCCAGCTTTCCCCTCATGGGCTGCACCAAGAGTAAAATCAACAGGTATCATCTCTGACTTAGACTAACTTCCAATCTAAGATTTAATAACATAATTAAAGAAATTAAAGCAGCCTTCAAGCTAAGCTTTCCCAAACTTACTTGGGAGATTCAAACCAGTAGCTGCCAGTAACACTCTGCATATACCCCTACAAATAACAATGGGAGTTCACATTGGTTAATTCATTCACTTGTCCTTTCCTACAGCAACTATCTACTGAGGGCCTACTATCAATCAGACACCCTTCTGCTAAGAAGACAAAAATCTCTTCTCTCATAAACTTGTACTGTTGTGGGAGAAATAGGCCACACAGAGTAACTATAGTAACAGTAAACTTTATAGTTTCTTAGAAGTTAATAAACACTGTAAACAACAACAAAAAAAAAGAAATACACACACACACACACACACACACACACACACACACACACACACACA